>NC_067474.1:132894370-133116870 GCF_947179515.1 Apodemus sylvaticus | reverse complement strand
TTTAGACTATAATTGTGGTGACCTAGAAAGCTGGTTCCTCTTTCTCTCTTCTATTATGAGTACTACTGTTTATCACTCAATTACTTAGTAGTTTCTCTGAACTAATTCTATAAAACCTATATTCATCATCATACATGATCAATGGAGTCTCTGTTCAGTTATTCAATGGTGAGCTAATGCTTTTGGTGAGAAATGCTCTTCAATAACTAGACCCTAGAGATGGCAGTCTGCCAAAGATTAGTCGATCACCGAAATACTGAATAAAGATTGCATTTATTTCTATATGTATAAGTGTTTGGCCTACATATATTGTATACGCCACATGGAGGCCTGTTGCCCCAAGAGGGCTATGGATCCCTTAGAACTGGAGTTAAAGTCATTCGTGAGCTACGATGTGGTGCTGGGACCCAAAGCCAGGTCCTCTGAAAGAGCTACAATTACCACTGAGCCATCTCTCCTGCCCAGGCCTGTTAGATTTATTTATTTATTTATTTATTTACATCCCAAATGCTGCTCACCCTGCTGGTCCTCCCACACACAGAGTCCCTCCCCCACCCCTTCTCCTGTGAGAGAGTGGGGTCCCTCCTGGGTATCCCCCCACCCCGGTGAATCACGTCTTTGCAGGATTAAACGCATCCTTTCCCACTGGGGCCATTCTTAGAGGTGCTTCAGTCGCTGTTCCTCCCCACAGAACCACCTGAGAGAAGACGCAGTCCCCTGTGACGCAGCCCCCTGTGACGCAGTCCCCTGTGACGCAGTCCCCTGTGACGCAGTCCCCTGTGACGCAGTCCCCTGTGACGCAGCCCCCTGTGACGCAGTGGGTATTTGTTAGGCGCCCCGGCTCATCCATCCTTCCTTCCTTCCCGGCACTCTGTGCACTGGAAACCACGGCCTGTTTCCTACCAGCAGCTCTACAACTAGATCTGGAGCCCCAGACTTCAACTTTCAAAGAAGTCGGGCTGAGATTTCCATCCCTTCCTTCCCAGCAGGCCTTGGGCTTCAGCACAAATCAGTTCAGCTTCTGCTCAAAGACGAAGCCTCCCTATCAAGGGCATACTTGTAAGAGTCTTGCTTTTATAAAGCCACAAAAGCTTCCTTTCCACCCTTCTCCTAGGACAAGGGATGCCTACCTAACAACTACTGCCATAAATAATGGATCCCGCCCTTCCTGGGTGGAGGAGGGCTCCTTCAAGGGGAAATATTAAACCCACCGAAGCGGAGGACGGCGGCAGTTCCCCGCGAACTGCATATGGATGCGCTGTAATTTAATTGATCGTTCCTCCACTTTGGGATATTTGTTTCCCTCCTTTTTTATTATTATAAATAATTCTGCAATGAATGCCTTGGCATGGGTACAAGAATTTCTGTAGAGCAGACTCCTAAATGCAGAATGGTTGGGTCAAAAAAAACCATATGCATCTAAATGTAAAGCATCTCTAAGGCCAACAGCGCTTTCCTGAATTTTATTCCCTTGAGAATGTCCGCTTCCTCAGTCTACCGCTGTCACTGAGCGCGCAGAATCGTTCTTTTCAGTGTTGATGTTAATATCATCTCAACTTCCAAACCTCTGATTACAAGCAAGGTTGAGCACGTTTTTATGTTTATTGGCTGGTTTTCTTCTCCTGTGAGCTGACTATTCATAACCCTTGCTTTCTTTCTATAAGTAGTTTGTCATATCCTTACCACACACATGTTCCTTTAAGTTTATGCCATGGTATTTTGACACTGTAGTTGTAAACTGATTACTGCAGACAAATGGAAAAGCTATTGGTTTCAGAAAGCTGGTCTCATCTCTGGCACCCTTCCTGACATTTGTCATGATTTTTAATAGTTTTACAGTTGATTATCTTTCTTTGCCAGGAGAGCCAACGTATCATTTGCAAATCATGTTTTATTATGACTATGGATGTGTTTGGACTTATTCCTTCTGCCTTGCTCCACATTTCTATTGAGCATTGTTCTAGTTTCCTGCTGCTGTGACAAACGGTGACAGAAAGCAAACCGAGGAGGAAAGTGTGTATTTTCATCGTATACTCTGAGGCTCTGGCCCAGTACTGAAGGAAGTCAAGACCAGAACTCATGGGAACCTGAAGTGGGAACCCTGGGGATGAGCGCTCCTCCTGGCAGCATTGCCTTCTCACAGCCCAGAGCCACCTGCTTAGGGTGTGGCACCTCCACTCGCCCAGAGTGGCCTGGGTCCTCTGACACCAATTAATAATCAAGACAACCGCCAGGTGGTAGTGGCGCACGCCTATAATCCCAGCATTCTGGGAGGCAGAGGCAGGTGGATTTCTGAGTTTGAGGCCAGCCTGGTCTACAGAGTGAGTTCCAGGACAGCCAGGGCCACACAGAGAAACCCTGTCTCAAAAAAAACCAAATCAAAAACAAAAAACAAAAAACAAACAAACAAAAATAAATAATCAAGACAACCCGCACAGGCACGTCCACACACCAGCTCAGAAAGGCAGTAACCTTGATGGTTAACATTAAGCAGCGGGGACATCTCTCCTCCCCCCTCCTCTTGCCTTCCTCCTCCCCCCCCCCCCCCAGTTTGTTGTATCTCAGGAGTGTGCTGTGCTTCTGAGATGCTCCCTTTTTGGTTCTTCTGTGGCTCCACACTTCAGTCCTAGGCTTTTGATGGTCAGCCATATCTATTTTGTTGAATATCAAAAGTCATCTCTGTCAATGTCATGAATCAAATCGATTTACAACCTCTTCCCCAAATGCTACTACATTGGTTTTTTTGTTGTTGTTGTTGTTTGGTTGGTTGGATGGTTGGTTGGTTTGGTTTGATTTGATTTGGTTTGGTTTGGTTTTTTTGAAACAGGATTTCTCTGTATAGCCCTGGCTGTCCTGGAACTCACTCTGTAGACCAGGCTGGCCTTGAACTCAAATCTGCCTGCCTCTGCCTCCCAAGTGCTGAGATTAAAGGTGTGTGCCACCACCGCCCGGCTACCACATTGTTAATACACATTCAAACCCAACTCCACAAAACAGGGCAGGGGTGGCACACGCCTGTAATACCAGCATTCTGGGAGGCAGAAGCAGGCAGATTTCTGAGTTTGAGGCCAGCCTGGTCTACAGAGTGAGTTCCAGGACAGCCAGGGCTATACAGAGAGACCCTGTCTCAAAAAAACCAAATCCAAAAAAAAAAAAAAAAGCCAACTCCACGAATCTCATTTCCCTTGTTTATTGAAATCGCTTGAGAATTTAGCACTCTTATTTTTGAAAAAAAATTTTTTTCACATTGCACCTTTATCACAAAAAGATTCTTCATCTTCTGCCCTTTGTGGCATATACTGTTCTGTTTTCCTCTGTCATCACTCACGACTTAAAAGATAGGGATGCTGTTTTTAATTCTGCTACTGATGGACTTTTGTATTTACCAAACCTGAATAGAAACCCTTATTTCCCTTAACTAGAGGTCAGGAATGGTCAGTAGCTCCACCCGCCCTCGCTGATGCCTGAGGACGGCAGTCACCAGACTGCCCTCCCGTCACACACTCTCAGCCTTTTTAAACCTCCAGCGGATTTATAAATTCAGCTTACATTTCAACCATAGTCTTCTTTTTCAAAGCACAGATATTTTTTGTTGTTGTTCAATTTTTATATATTTTGTTGGTCTCGGTGCCTGCCCCCAGTCTTTTCTGTTATAATTCTATAATTCCAAGTTCTTAATTTTAATTCATCTCTGGAACAGCTGAAGTATGTCTTCAAGCTGTTTCCTTGGGGTAAAACGCACAGGCGGTACCATTTCAGCACCCTCCTCTGTCAGTGTGGAATGCATTCCTGTGGTTTTCCCACATGAATGACAACTTACTGGCCAGGGCGTTCTTCTTCTGTTGGGGTCCTTCTCGCTCTGAACTCCCAGAGTGGCAACCGTTGCTCCTTAACTCTCAGTACTTAGAGACAGCAAGGCAGCCGGGCGTGGTGGCACATGAGTTTTAATCCCAGCGGTTGGGAGGCAGAGGCAGGTGGATCTCTGTGAACTTCAAGGCTGGCCCAGTCTACAGAGCGACTTGAAGATTCAAGGCTACGTAAGTGAGAAGCTGTCTCGAAAAACCCAAAACAAAGAAGTAAATAAAACAGAAAGTTAAGGAAAAGCTTATGTCCGGCCCCAAGCCCCCCACCCTTTGTAATCTAGTTCCATGTGTAGATCCAGGCAACATTTTCCCTTTGCTTCACAAACCAAACATTTATCTCACTGGTAAGCTATGTCCCTCCTCCTTTGACTAAGGATGCTAAGTGTCTTTTAACCATGGTCCTTCTCTCTATCTGTCATTACCAAAGTCAACGCCACAGTCTTCCACTTGTCTCCGTTCTCCCTCAGCCCCTTTCCTTGCATTTGCTGCTTCTATCTGTGACCCTTGGAGGCTTGCGTCTTCACTGATGCAAGCACTGACATCATCATTCTGCAGTGATCCAAGCTCCTGAGTGTGCCACCGAAGCCCCAGGCATGCCCCTGCCTCTGCGCGCTCTTGCTCCCTGGTCCCTGATGACCCAGCCACACGGGCCACCCTTCACTATTTCTTCTAGGCAAGCTCACTTCTGCTTTCCGGAGTCTGGGCAACTCCCCTGGATTCTTCAGATCTCAGCTTAACTGTTGCCTCCTCAAGAAAGCCCTCCCTGATGCTCCAGGATGTACCTGTTCTAGTTCCTAAAGTTTATTTTATTTTATTTGTATTTATTTCCTTTGTTTGAGACAGGGTTTCTCTATAAAGTCCTGGCTGTCCTGAACCTCACTATATACACATGGCAGACCTCAGACTCACCATGCCCGGAAGCTCTTTTTATTTGTAAGATTTCTTTATAGCTGGGCAGTGGAGGCACAAGCCTCTAATCCAAGCCCTCCAGAGGCAGAGGCAGGCCAGTCTCTGAGTTGGAGGGCAGCCTGGTCTACTGAGTGAATTCCAGGATAGCCAATGCTACACAGCCAAACCCTGTCTCAGGGGGTTATTTTTAGGGGTCTGGAGGGTTGGTTCCGTGGTTAAGGGCACTTGTTGGTCTTGCAGAGGGCCTGGGTTTGGTTCCCAGCACCCACGTGGTGACTCACAACCGTCTGTGATGTAGCATCCTCTCTGAAGGGTACACACCTGCTCTACATAAGCAGGCTCCCCGCCAGCCAGGGCCACAAAGTGAGACTCTGCCTCAAAAACCAACAAACAGAAAGATTTCTTTTTAGCCATGTGTATGCATGTATGTCTGTGTGGAATGTGTGCCCATGGCTTAGGATGCATGAAGAGGCTAGAGAGGGCAGATCCCTCTGGAGCTGGAGGTACAGGTGGTTGTGAGCCACCTGCTGTCAGCATCTAGGAACTAAACTTAGGCTCATTAGAGCAACAGGGCTCTAAGCAGCTGAGCCATTTCTCCAGCCCTGACCCTAAATATTTATCTTTCATTCATTGTTTACAACACGTATTTATTGAGTCGTTACTAAGTGAACCAGGCACTGTTCTACAGGCGCTGTCAACAAAGGCAACTACGGTCCCTGGTCTCCTGGAAGTGAATTTTGCAAAATGCTTTTGTAGCACTTCTTAGAATTATTAGATTAATTGATTGTGAAATTATTTTCACCTTCATTCCTTCTATGACAGGAAGGACCGAATCCTTTTTATCTTTTCTTTTTGTAATGCTACTTATGGAAGCCAGGAGCTCTTGCAGAATAGTCAACTGCTCTGCCACTGAGCCACACTGCCAGACAGCTGATTAATATGTAAGTTGACGCCTGGTGGATAGTGCGCACTTGATACGTGCTTAATGGGTGAATTGACGCTTTTTGTAGAAGCCAAGACTTCTTTCAAGCCACAATCCATCTCAAATAAGCTCCAGCCAAAAATAAGTAAATAAGTAAGTAAATAAGTAAATAAATAAATAAATAAAATTGGAGTGGTTTTCCGAGCTGGCTGGCTGGGTAGCCCGTGGGCAAGTGTAGCATCACGCACAGCTGGATCCAGAGTCTTACTTGGTGCTGACAGAGCTACCGCTGCGCCCCTCTGAGTGTTGATCTTGTTCTTTCCAGCTCTAGATGGATTTCCTCCATGTTGCCAGGGGAGATAGGTACCGACAGCTCCAAATGCGCATAGTCTCAGCTTAGCAACACCAGGAGAAAAAAAGCACTCTCTCTCTCTCTCTCTCTCTCTCTCTCTCTCTCTCTCATTTCTCTCGACATCTGTACATATGTACTCAAAACCCAGACAATTGGGAACCTGTCCCTCTCAGGTCTCCTGTCCCTACCACTTGGCCAAGAGATTGGGCATTCTGATTGGCCAGGGCTTGGGTCTGCCTCTCCCTGAGGGTCTGGGGCAATCTGTCAGGGAGGGCAGCACAATGACCTTCATTCCAGCACATTTCCCTAGAGGAATGGCAGGTGTTACAGACAGGAAGAAGGAAATGTTACCGTGAAGACAAACTCCGTGTGAAGGGTTTCTTGCATGCCTCGCTTCCCACAGCCAGTGGCTTTATACTGCTGTCTCCCTCACAGCCTGTCCCTCTGTCTTGTTCTGAGTAGCTGTTTTTCTAGAAGAGTTGTCTTTGTGCTGAGGGCAGTGGCGGAGGAGTCGGGGCACTTCACGCTTGCTCTACAAAGCTTTGAGGACACTGGTCTCAGATGGCAGGGTTTTTGTTGTTGTTGTTGTTGTTTTTGTTTGTTTGTTTTTGTATCCAGGGGAGCGCTGCCTTGCAGTAATAATGTGCTGAGGAAGAGCCACACAGACTCGGTCACATCATGTCATTTGCTTCCTGCCATTCCAAAGAGCAGGTGAGCAGAGCTTCCTCTCCCCTCAATGGGATTTGAGGCTGAGGAGCAATCGCTTTGTCTAGGGGAGACTGTGTGTGGTCTCAGTTCCCTGGCTATATCTGAAATACAGGGCCCTAGGAAAGAGCTCTACCAATGAGCCCCACCCTTGACTACTTATGCTCGAAAGCCTGCCACAGGCTAGAGATCCTTTTGAACACATAGGGCGCCACCATTAGCATCATCCTGCCTCCTTCTCCACCTCCTTCTTCTCCTTTCTTTCTCCTTTAAAAAAACCAACAGCAACAGGGTTTCTCTATGTTACTGGGGTCTTAAACTTGCCACGCATCACAGACTGGCCTAGAACCTCTGCTTCTCCGGTACTGGGATCGCTAGTGTGTGCCACTCCACGCCACTCGCGTTTCAAAGGCTGCAGCTCCCAGGGTCACGCTTTTCGGAAGGCAGAGCACACTGTTAACACAGAGTTAGGATTGAGCTTTGGGCTGTGCCGAGCCTGTTTGTTGCCATGCATGGAAGACCAGTGGAATATTCCCGAAGGCAGGGAGCGTGAAGAACACTCCTTCACTGCACAGAAGTAGCCTGCAGCATCCGGCATCCCTCACACCTGACCACTGGCTGTCAGTGCTATCCTTCGATCATTGAGTCAACAAAAAAGTATCCCACAGGTAGTCTAAGTACCGGAGGGTCTGTCTACACACAACTTCTCGCCTTGTTCCTCATGCCTACCTCTTGAGTTCTTCCAAGCCCACACGGAGAGATCATTCAGAAAAGTAGAGACTACGGTACAGACCAAGGAAACAGTGACCTGTCCCTTAAGACAATCCTGATAGTTCACCTTTTTGCAAAGGAATTGAGAGGGAACCTGCCAAGGCCACACCAATGGCCCACGCTGTCTCATAACATGTAGCAGCTTGGCCTCAGTGACTTTACATTAACATACACACGTGACCCATTCACCCAGTCTCAGACCCTGAGCATTAACATATGGATGCATATGTCTATTACCAGACACCATTTTCCCTTTATTTCTCCTTTATCTTTCTATTGGGACTTTAGTTGGAATTTTTAATGGAAGATTTTACTTCAGTTTATAGTTTAAGACCAGGGCAGCTGGAGAGATGGCTCAGTGCCTAAGAACACTTGTTCTTGCAGAGGACCTGGGTATGTGTTCCGACACCCACATGCTAGCTCACAACTACCCTTAGGGACACACATTGTGCATACACATATATGCAGGGAAAATACTCATACACATAAAATAAATAAGTCTTGAAAAATTTTAAAATAACAGATACAGTCCATCATGATGGGGAAGGCATGACGGCAAGAATGAGACCTCTGCTCACATCACATCTGCAATCAGGAAGTAGAGCCTCTATAGGAATTTTGGCATTTGAATATGTTAAACATTTGTCTTAGGGTTTTTATTGCTATGAGAAGACACCATGACCACAGCAACTCTTATAAAGGAAAACATTTAATTGGGTCTGGCTTACAATGTCAGAGGTTAATCCATTATCATAGAGAGAACCATGGCGCATGCAGGCAGACATGCTAGAGAAGAAGCTGAGAGCTCTCCATCTTGATCCTCAGGCAGCAGAAGGAGACTGTGTGCCACGCTGGGCAGACTTAAGCATAGGAGACCTCAAAGCCCTCCCCTCAGTGACACACTTCCTCCAACAAGGCCACACCTCCTAATAGTGCCATTCCCTGAAGGTCAAGCATTCAAATACACAAGTTTATAGGGACCATTCCTATTCAAACCACCACAACATTCAGAACCATTTGTACATATATATGTATGTATATACAATAATCAACATTATTTATGCATTTATGTCAATAATAGAGGGGACTTTGTGAAACATTTGTATTTGTATTGTAAATGTGGACTCGATGTGATAGCGTTGAGAACACTAAGCTAGGAGCCTGGCAGATGTCAGCCACAAGTAGGAATTTGCTGTTGTTGTTGAGGACTCTTACTGCTGGGCATGGTGGCACATGCCTGCCATCCCAGCTACTCAGGAGTTCTGGGGCAAGAGAGTCTTGAGTTTAAGGTTAGCCTGGGCAAGCTAACCTACATTCAAAGTCTTCAAAAGATGAAAAGTGAGATTCTATTTCTAAGTTAAATAAATAAATAAATAAATAAATAATAGACAAAGCTCATCTCTGTAACGCCAGCACCCAGGAGGTAGAGACAGGAAGATCAGGAGTTCGAGATGACCCTCAGCTTCAAGGTAAGTCTGAGACCAGTCTCGGAGACATGCTAAGCTGACTCAGCAAAACAGTGAATAAACAACTGAATATACATTGAAGAAGGGTCAGGACTGTTAGTTCAGTGGTATAGCGCTTGCCTTGCATTTCTGAGGCTTTGGATTTCATTCCAAATACCGAGAGAGAAAAGTATCTCAACTTTCTTGATAGATCCACAGGACTGGAGAGGTGACTCAGTGGTCAATGTACTGACCAAGCAAGCATGAGGATGTGACCTAGAATTGCCACACCTTGCAGAAGGCCAGATTGGGGCAGTGCACGCTTGTATCATAAGGGCCGTGTGGGGACGGGAGACAGAGCCAGGAGAAGCTCTGCCAGCCCAGCCTACACCATGGTGAGCAGCAAAGGAGAAACGCTGATTTCAAACGGGATGGAAAGCAAGGACGGGAGGCGTGAGAGGCTGTCCTTCGATGGCCACAGGTGTGCGGTGGCAAGAGCACACCCTCAGCCACACGACAGACATGCGCGCACGCACACGCTACACACACACACACACACACACACATACCATTAACGGGGCCATCAGGACGACTCAGTGAGCAAAAGTACTTGCTGAACCAGTTCAGGGAATCCTCAGTAAAAGGAGAAAATTGGTTCCCAAAAGATGTCTTCTGATAGCACCCTGTAGCACATATGCACACACACTCTCTCTCACACACCAATAATAAATAATAATGATAATTAATAACAACAACAACAATAATAATAATAATAATGGGGCTGTAGTAATGGCTGGGGAATCTGCCTTTTGACAGACTTGCCAGCCTCTAAGGCTGGGGTCCCCAAAACAGGTCGAATTCAGACTTCCGTACTGTATCCTCACAGATATCAATCATACCTGGACATGTCAGCTACCTAGTCAGACAGCCCTGGAGATGGAGACTCCTGGCAGAGACTTCCCACAGGCTCAGGAAAATGTCTTCTCCCCTCAGCAATGGGCTTCTAATTTCATCAGCCACTACTTCTGTCTGAGTATCATTGAGCCCCCCTCCCCAAAGAACTCATGCTTCACTGATCTAGAATCAATTTAAATCAATGCTATGTTCACCCCTCAATCCCTATTTCCCTAGGTCTTTGTCCCTCTATCATCTCCTGACAGGGTCGGTCTCATTTCAGTCAGGCTCTAGGTACCACGTGGCTATCAGGAAGGCTGTCCACCCCTGCTGGATGGGAGCTGGCTGCTCTCTCTGACTCCAGTGCCATCCTTCCACACCAAAGGCTCCCCCACCCTCTCTCGACCTGTATGCAAGGAGTGAAGTTTGTTCTGGAAAACAGAAGCGTGGGCACAGGCTGTTCATCTGAATTCCAAGCACAGGGGCTCTCCTCACATCCACACTTGAACTTTCTCTGGATTTCACCGGCTTATCATGTTGATGGTGGGGGAGGGAGGAGCTATATTGGGTTGGGCCTGCTCCCCCTCTGATAGCCTTAAGGCCAGTCCTCAAGTGCTGCTGCGTTCCAAAAACTACAGAACTCCAGCTCTAAAGGCAGGGATGGACAATGCAGACAACAGTTCCTTGAAGGAGCGGGGGAGTCTTAACAACCCCCCACGAGCTCCTTCCGTGAGGTCTTCTGCCCACAGCACATGCTTATTCCCCGCCCCTTGACTCTAACCTTTCCCCCTGGCTCTCTCCTTCCATGGTAGCTCCATCCTTTAAAACTCAGTCAACATTATCCTGACAGAGGCCGCTGACAAGGTCCCCTGGCATCTCTTGAGGCCTTGAATCATCTCTCCAACCTCTCTAGCTTGGAAGTCCCTGTGCAACAAAGAGGAACTGGGAAGTTATTTGCTTTGTCCTAGAAGCTCCTCCGGCTTGAGCCCAGCCCCACAGTGCCCTCCTCTCCACCCACCTCATCCCTGCCTGCATCTCAGGTATATCACCTAGGATGTCCTTGCCATGCCCAGCCTGAGCTGAAGGGTTCTCAGTGATGAGGCTCAGGACATGTATGTGTAACTGACGCAGGCACACCCATGGTCCTGGAGCTCTCTGGGGACATGGTCAGCAAGCTCCACATTTGGGAAGGGATGGCTTCTCGGACCAGTTCAATCCCTATCCCCAAACGTTTCCATATCTGTTTGCCACAAGATGACTTTTACAGCAAAGGGTGTCAGGCTATAAAGCCCTAGGCTATTCTGGATGTCCCAAGACTTTTTATTATTACACTTATTCATTTACCATGGCAGTGTGTGGAGATCAGAGGACAACTTGCAGAAGTCAGTTTTCCCCCTGCTGCCATGTGAGTATCACAGATTAAATTCGTGTCAGGAGGCTTGACAGCAAGTGCCACTAAACCAGCTCACTCCTCTCCACGAGGCCATTTGACCCTTCCTGGGGCTGACAGAACACCTGAAAACCACAACTTCCAGTATCACACACTTCAGACACCTCAGAGGTGGTCAATGGCCAAGTCCAGAACCTGACCCAGGTGCCCTCGCCCTCAGACTAGGGCCTGTCTTCTTGTTTTTCTCTTGCTGTGATAAAACACCATGACCAAGGTGATTTAAAAAATAACACATTTAATTTGGTGCTCATGGTTTCAAAGGATTTAGAGTCCATGATGGCGGACTAAAGACATGGAGAAGGAATTTCTGGGAGCTTACGCCTGATTCCCAAGTAGGAGGTGGAGAGAGGGGAAATGTTAGTCCTTTGAAACCTCAAAGCTTGGCTGCCAGTGACACACCTTCTCCAACAAAGCTACACGTCCTAATTTTTCCCAAACAGTTCCACCAACTGGGGACCACGTATCCAAACATGTGAGCCTGTCAGTTCACTCTCAGTCAAACACCACAGGCTGTCTGCATGAATTGGGTCTGCATGGCCTCCCGGTTCCCACATCCGTCCCCTCTGATCCAAACAGACTGATTCATGGTCCCTCATCAAGAACTCCTCTAAGTGGTTCTCCAGCTTATGGGAAATCTAACACCATCCAGGAAATCCTGGCTAAATTGTTCCTGTGTGGACTGGTCCACACTTCCGATTCTCAGAGACATAAAAGCACATCCCCATGTCACGGATCTAGAGCATCTGTACTAGGCACGTTACCTCCTCCTCCGTGCTCAGCGATCAGAGCCTGTGGCATTAACAACTGGGAGTTTGACTTGGTTTAATTTTCCAGAAGCCAACACTTCATGGAGGATTCACAAGCATGGGCTTTAGGAAGGGTTCCCAGAAGCCAGGCAGAGTAGTTATGCCTGTAATTCCAGCTCTGAGAAGGAGGAGGCAGGAGGATCAGGATTTCAAGGTCATCCACAGTTACATAGTAACTTATTTCCAGGTCATCCTGGGCTATAGGAGACCTCTGAAGAAAAGAAGGAGGAGGAGGAGGAGAAGGAGGAGGATGAGGAGGAGGAGGAGGAGGAGGAGGAGAGGGAAGAGGGGAAGTTATCCCTAAGAAGAACAGAGGGCTGGAGAGATGGCTCAGTGGTTAAGAGCACTGACTGCTCTTCAAGAGGTTCTGAGTTCAATTCCCAGCAACCACATGGTGGTTCATAACCATCTGTAATGGGATCTGACGCCCTCTTCTGGTGTGTCTGAAGACAGTGACCGTGTGTGTACTCACTTATATAAAAAAATAAATAAATCTTTAAAAAAAAAAGAAGAAGAACAGAGAAGGGAGAGGGGATGGGAATCAGGACAGGAGAGAATGGAGAGCACTCGCACACTGAGGGGTGGGTGACTGTGGCTCGGCGCCATCAGAGCTTTGAGTGTGAGGATTGCCCTGGCAGGGAGAGACAGTCCTAGTAATTTACAGCCCCAGCTCCTTCACTTCTGCCCTGCCCCACGCAGCTTCCCAGGCACTTACGCTGCTCTGCGGATTGACTTGCAGTGGGTCCCAGGAGGCTGGCTCACTCTCTGGCAAAGGAGGGAAGGCTGGTGGAAGTGAAAGCATTTGAGTTGATGATGTGCAAAATGATCCAGGGGTCCACGGACAGCGCCGGCTATAATCTCTCTATTATACTTTCTAAATGCAAACTCACTCTCTGAGGCCGGCCAGGCTATCACACTTCTCTGGCACGCTCCAGCCTCCACTTATCTCATCTCCCCCTCCCCCTCAGAACTCCGTGGTCTGAATGTTGGCATCTGTTCTACTGCAGGAGAAGCCTGGGCCCAGCTAGTGCAGGTATAGAGCTACCGCCATTCCTCCTCAGGAAGAGATCTGACCCTTAAGAAACAACTCTCAGGGCTCAGAGGCAAAGAGCACATTATGTGGGAAGCCTCTGGGTTGGGGTCCCAGAATGCCTTGACCCCAGTACATAAAGTCCTTTCCTTAACACTTACTTAGAGACAGAAAAAGGCAAGGGCTGGAGATATGGCTCACTTGGTAGGGTGGTTGTTTAGCATGCATGGAGCTCCGAGGTCCATATCTAGTACCACAGAATCAAGGGCTTGTGGCACATGTATGTAATCGCAGCATTAGGAGGGACATCCATCGGACCCTCATTCCTCAACAAAAGAGAAGGATGGTTTCTCGCTGACGCCACTGCAGCAGCATTTCCTGTGTGACTTGTGGGTCCCATTCCCCGAGGGTATCCCTTGGGTTTGCTTTGAGGCACCATCTTAATAGCACTGGCTTCCAGCTGCGTGTTTAAGCTGTCAAGAGAACCTGGCAGATTTCCTGTAAGATATGAGGTTTTATTTTCTTATTTATTAAAATGAAATTTTAAACTTATATTTGTTTTATTAATCATTATTATTACGAGGAGGAGTGTGGGTGTGGCCATGCCAAGGTGCTTGCGGTTAGGTCAGAGGTCAACTTTACAGAGCTGGTTATCTCCTTTCATCCTTGCAAGGCACCCAGGGAGTAGACTCGGGTTCTCAGGCCAGCCCAGCAGTGGTTCTTCCCACAGAGCCATCTCACTGGCCCTGAGGTTTTCTTATTGCTAGGCTACCTACCTTCTGCCTAACTGAGGCTACCAACTATGTCTTGAAACCCAGTCTGAGGCTCTCTCTGCAGCTGGGTGAATTTGAAGGAACCTCTCAGTAGCATTGAAAAGAACACCCATGCAGACAGAGTAAGGCAAAAGGGAATTTATCGGCTTCTGAAGCAGCAAGTCACGGAGGTGATTAGCTTCAGTCAGACTCAGCTGGAGCCAATTGCATAACTGTGATGGTTTGTATACGCTTGGCCCAGGGTATGGCACTATAGGAGTGGAGGTGTGGCCTCATTGGAGTAGGTGTGTCACTGTGGGAGTGGGTTTACGATCCTCACCCTAGCTGCCTGGAAGTCAGTCTTCCACTAGCAGCCTTCAGATGAAGATGTAGAACTCTCAGCTCCTGCACCATGCCTGCCTGGATGCGGCCATGCTCCCACCTTAATGATGATGATGGCCTGAACCTCTGAACCTGTAAGCCAGCCCCAAATGTATGTTGTCCTTTATAAGACTTGCATTGGTCATAGTGTCTGTTCACAGCAGTAAAACCCTAACTCAGACAATAACCAGTGAGAGGATACACTCTCAGTGAGCCTGAATGTAGATACCTCACCCTGTTCTAGGTCTGACACTGTCCAGGAAAAATTGGCTAAACTGGCCTCTGAGCCAAACATCCCCCACCGCCTTCCTTGTAGATACTTTCTTTGGAGCCTTAGTCATGATGATTTGTTTATATATGGTGCACACACTCCACCAATGCTTTGTACCCATTTACACATCATTTACTTCCATGGCACCGAGCGGTTGCAGCAGAGAGCCTATATGACACTCAGCTAAAAATACTCATAGTAGGCTCTTTATGTCAACCCATGCTCTTTTGTCAACCCAGAGTTCAAACAGTATCATCAGGAGTCTACCCTAACCCTTTCTTGCCTGAAAGTTGTTATCAAGTCCCCTCCTCAGCTCGCTAAGCTGTGGTTCCCCCCAACTCCCACCCAGGAGATAAACGGCTTCTGAGTGGACCAGAACAGCAGATGTCCTCTCGACATCCGTTCGTGTTCTGTGCAGCATCCCCCTGAGCCTCCACAGTGATACTGAGACTGTCCCTGAGTGGCCCTTTGTTGTCAAGGCCAGACAAGATCAATAAGTGGACATGGCTCCAGCCTGACTACCGAGATAGACAGAGTGCTTCCAGCAGCATGAACAGGGCATCTGCGTGCCACCCCACTACTTGTTCCCATCTGGATATGGCGCTCCGAGGATGCTTGATGGCGTTCTGTTGAGCCCTCCGGGTCAGGGCAAACCCTTTGGGAAAAGGATCTTTTACCTTGCCAGGAGAAATTCTGAAAGCAAAATGAACTTCACAAACTTCACAATGTCTCTGTAAGAAGGTCTCAAAACAGGAGGTCCACAATCTGAAGAGGACCCACCATAGAGGATGTTTCTTGAGCCTCAGTGGTCTACCCATGAGCACAGGAGAAAGCACTTCATCCCCTTCAGCCTGGCTTTCAAGGACAATGATCAAGTGCCCCGTTTCCGAAGCGCATCCGCTCCGAGTCACATCCAGTAGGCTGGTGAGGGAGCAGTGCTCCCATGCAGCACACTGGACGCAGGTGTCGGGTTTTATTTGGATATTCTCTGCCATCTTGGACCAGAGGAACCATGCCCTAATTAGCCCCAGCATCTGTTCCCTCCCCAAGGCCTGAACTCATCATGCGTGGACCTCTCTGCTGCAGGGCAGCCTTTTGAAACAGTACCAACTGTTTCCACAGTCCATTCATGATGCACACAGGATCCAGGAACTAGGGCGCTCTCAGCCCTTCCTGAAGTAGAGTTTTCTGGCTGTGATGGAGCCTTTATGTCTCCCCTGCCAAAAGGCCTTCATTCCTTTACACCATCAACCACAACTCTGCACCTTCCTACTGAGACTCTTGGGTCCTCACCTAGGACAGTGAGATAGATTTGGGTTATGATTCAAGGTTATAAATACAGCTTCTGAGGATGGTCCTCCCTGCCAGCCAACCATCTTTTCCAGGCCCCTTCTCCATGCCCAATAGCCTACACTCACTCACTAGACGGCCTCAGCAACTCAAGGCCTTCGGAACACAGCAGCTGCACCTTCAGAACACATGATAACAATGCTAGGACTACAGGCCCGGGAGCTTACACCCTTTGAAGTTTCTGATACCCAGGTCAGCCCTGGAGATTGAAGAGTATAACCTGGCACGGCTAGATGGGTGCTCCACACACCTTCCACATGGCCCTGATCATATACGCCTGAATTAAAAGCTTTGGTCTGCCCGTGGGTGTAGTTCAGGAGCAGAACACTTGTCTGCCACACACAGGTCCCTCCACTCCAGTACTGCAAGGAGTGTGGGTGGGGGAAGCCCTCTCTTGTTACTAAAACACTGGACCTTGCTGCTATGTGGGCTTCAACGAGCAAATACCACAATGTCCTTAGATCTTTCAAACTAATAAAATATCACCTCTCATCTATTTGTCCTAAACCAGGGCTGTTCATCTGCCCGCATCCTTGCTATTAGTAAATGCCTTCTGTTTATTGCATACACCCTGAAGGGTTTCTGATGCCCCACTCAGTCCTTCCTCCAGGTCCTGAAAGTGTGAGACACCAGCCTGCAAACCAGCCTATTTCTCTATCCACAGCCAGGAAATGAGCACATGACGGAGTGGGCCAATCAGATCCTTCTCTGAAAGTCTCTCCCTCTCCCCATCTGAACTGTGGAGAAAGTGTTCTCTGCTCTGAGACTATGAGGCAAAGCTCCTACTGGCCTTTCCCTGTCCACATGACTACAGTAATCCTGAGATTTGAGAAGTTAAGACTGGAGGATCAAGGGTTCAAAGCCATCCTCATCTACATAAAGAATTTGGGGCAGAAGACAGACAGCAGTCCCAAATGTTCCTCCAGTGTGTGGACTGAGCTGTTGTGGGATAGTCACACTTTTAAGACATTCCCTACAACATTATACTCCGCCAATCTACCATTTCATCTTGGTTTTAAGGCTGTAGCTGAGATCACATGTTCCAATAGCAATAGATAAGAAAGAGATAAGGAACCTTGAGAAGTTAGTTATTGACATGGGGAAGAATTTGGAGCACTGCCCTGAATATAATTATTTTTGTGTAGCAAAAATTAGGAGTAATTTGAATGGAGCGAAGGGAGAGAGAGAGGGAGAGAGAGAGAGAGAGAGAGAGAGAGAGAGAGAGAGAGAGAGAGAAGGAGGAGAAGAGAGAATATTAACCATATGGAGTTAAGATCTTATTTCCAGTTACATCCCTTCTTATGTCTCGATATCCTGATATTGAGTAATTTGTATGCAAGAAGCTCTCCTGTGATAGTCTACTCTAATTACAATATTTTATTGTTTTATAACCCTTAACCTTAAGACTATGATGCTTGTTGATTATAGAAAATTGTATTTACACACTGTAAGTTTGTTATAGGAAATTGAACTTCCCGTCAGCCTCGTAATATTTAACCCACTGAGTGTGATGCTGCTGTTCTTACTTAAAGCGGCACAAGAGTGAGAGCGTTTCTTGCTATTTGGGAAAACACTTGTAAGGTTTCTTCTTCCTATTTGCATAAATATGCAAGGACATAACTCAGGAGGCAGAGTTCTTGCCTAGCATACCCAATGCCCTAGGTTCGATCCCTGGCACCACATAAATCGTGTGTGGTGGTGTAAGCCACACACTTGGGAACTAGAGGCAGAAAGAGCAGAAGTCTAAAGTCACCTTCAGAGGCTGCATTATAAATTTGAGGCCAGCCTGAGATGCTTCAGAAACGGCCTCAAAAATAAAATGTGAGAATTAATTAATTAATTAATTAATTACATTTTTAAAAAAGGAAAAGAAAAGTTATGCAAGAAAAACAAATACTGACGGTAACAGACTCCTATTAAAACCACAGTGTCGTTCCCAGGAGCTGGAAGCCTGGTCACCTGAGTCCAATCCGGGGAAACCACATTGTACAAAGAGAAAACCAAAGCCTGAAAGTTACCTCTTGCCTTGGTGTGGGGTTGCGTGAGTGCCTCCCCGACCCCACCCAGAATAAATAAATAAATGTGATTTAAGAACTTAAAACTCGATGCAGAATTTAAGCTGTTTCTTCTAAAATACATTGTCCTCATGCTTCCAAGAATCATGGACACAATCCCTGCTAATACATCTTCCAAGGAGCATGGCGAGGGTGCACAGATACCTAGTGTTCTGAGACTGTGCCCTCCCTGGTATGCCTGCCCCCAGACGGCCTTATCATAACCTCTAGTTTAGCACTAGTACTATTTCTAGGGCTCCAGGATGCTCCGTGACCCACTAATGAGAGTGGGGCTCTATGGGATAGGGGTGAGCCGAATCCCTTCCTGTGCCAGAGTCCTTCTTTTAGAACCCAGTGAGGCCCCATCCCTGCCCCGCTCCATCCCTGCCATCCCTGCCCTGCTGTCATTCTCCCTCCCAACTCATGAGGGTGTAGCCCCGACCCCAGATCCCTGACCTGTGTGGATTCCAAGTAGCTTGGTTGTTTTTTCAAACATAAGAAAGTCCTAATCTTTTTCTATGAAAATAAAAAGCAGAAAGTTATACTATATCCTTGAAATCAACAACGACTGAAAACACATGGAATGAGTAATTCCTGTCACGGACTTGCTAATCCCAAGGTGGTCATAGTCCAAGAACAGGCTTGGAGAAGGGCAGCAGATCACCACTAAGGGCGGGGGCTGCTCACTACTCTTGCCCCAAATTACATCCCAACTGTGTCTACACTGCTGCCAATCACTGGATCCTCCACTGGAGGTTGGGGGCTGGTGGGCTGGACAGCCAGTTCTTGTCTCCAGTCTCAGAAGATCCAGGAGCAGGTGTACGTGTTGACACGGCTGCCGCCATGGGCGGCTTCTCCATCCATCACTCTTTATCCCCCAGTGTGTTCTTAGACCCCATGAGGGAGCCCATTGGCTAGATTCATCAATACCTTTGAATCTGGCCATGGCTGGTGGTAGGCATGCTTAAAACTTCTAGATGATTCCCCTCTAAACATGGGAGAAGTTTACTCTAAATAAACCACACTACTAATGCTAACCAAAAGAGAAAAACAATCATATCTAAAGCAGAGAAAAATGCATAGTTACTCCTGATTTGAGGGTACTTGACTCATGTGACAATGTCCCCAGAATTCTTCGCAGAAATAGCTGAACCCCAGTAGTATTCTGTGTAAAAGCCTTTCCATGACATCTCCCACAGAACCGGAAATGCCAAGGTCATGCTCAAGGTCAGAAGCAAAAAGCCTCCTTCTATCCCTAGCCCTGATCTCTGGTATCAGGTATTTCTTTGCCCTTCTGTGGGTCCCTGTCTCTACCTCCTGAGCCACAGGCTACGTGCCACATGACTTCACTCTAGAGGGGAGGTAAGAGCAGGTGAGGGACTGTTGGCTGGTAGATCACTATCAAAGACACACTTCTTAAGTTTCCCCTTCCATCCCACAGGCCATGTGTCCTGTGTGTTTGTCTCTGACCAGAGGGTCCAGTGGCCATGTGAGCCTTTGATGTTGTGTTCTTGTTATTTCACTGGATGTTTGTTGTTTGTTTATTTGTTTGTTTGTTTTGAGACAGGGTCTCACTGTATAGCCCAGGCTAACCCAGTTAAGGAGTATCTTAGTCAGGGTTTCTATTCCTACACAAACATCATGACCAAGGAGCAAGTTGGGGAGGAAAGGGTTTATTCAGCTTACACTTCCACATTGCTGTTCATCACCAAAAGAAGTCAGGACTGGAACTCAAGCAGGTCAGGAAACAGGAACTGATACAGAGGCTATGGAGGGATGCTACTTACTGGCTTGCTTCCCCTGGTTTGCTCAGCTTGCTTTCTTATAGAACACAAGCCTACCAGCCCAGGGCTGGCACCACCCACAATGGACCCTCCCCCCTTGATTACTAATTGAGGAAATGCCCCACAGCTGGATCTCATGGAGGCATTTTCTCACCTGAAGTTCCTTTCTCTGTGATAACTCCAGTCTGTGTCAGTTGACACACAAAACCAGCCAGTACAGGGAGGAAAGTTAGTAAGTTTCCTGACCTCTTCTCCAAGAAACACCTACCTAGCTTTTTACATGGGTCCTGGGGAATCTAACTCAAGTCTCCATGTTTGCAGGGCAAGCACTTTACCAACTGAGACACCTCTCCAACCCCAAGGTCCAGCCTTTAACCCATACTATACTGTACTCCTTTGAGTATTGTTTCTACTGTGCTAAGCCAGACTTGAAGCCAGTCTGTCCACACCAGGAAACTCCCCTAATATAAACCCAACTCGAATGTTTTTACATGGCCCATGCACAGGAGGATCCCCTGAGAATCCCCCTCAAAAGTCTATCTTCCCAAGGCTGGCAAAACGGCTCAACATGTAAAGGCACTTGCGGCCAAAAGATCTCCATGGCGGAAGGAGAAAAACAGCTCTCCTCCTCAGCACACGCTAAATAAATCAATGTCATTTAAAATTTGAGATAAAACCTGTGTATGTTCTTGCTCCCTCAGTACTACCCCTCCCCCAGGCAGAGGTCAAACTTTTCTAGCCATCCCCTCCTCCACCTCTCTCCACCAGCTCCCAGCATCCCCTGCCAGGCTGGCTCTGCCTCTCCGTTTTGTGTATCAGCACCCTGCCAGCCAGAATATACCACTCAGCAGAAGAGAAGCCAGCCAAAGGGCGCTTTGCTCGACAAAAGCCCAGTCATTAGCTAAACAGCGAAACTAACCAAATATTGTTCCTGGAGTGTGTCCTGGCTGGTCTCAGCTTGTCCTACCACTCCATGCAAGAGCTGGAAAAAGCTGGAATATATCCTGCATCAATCTCTGACCCACTAAGGGAAGAAAGAGAGAGAAAGAAGAAAAGAAACAGAGAAAGAATGAAAGAAGCTAAACTTTTGACTCCTCCACTCCCAAATCCTTCTCTCTGTTCTCAGCGTGTAATGTGCAAAAGTCTGTTTAAAAGTTATTGCTGAGAACTGGACAAAGTTACTTCCTCTCTGACATTCCAGACCTGGACCAGTATTTGTTCTCACCACTCTCAGTGCAGTGAGCAGTGATTGGAGCTTTCTCCAGGGCCCTGTCCAGGATGGGAGCCTCGAGCTCTTGTGTGCTTGTACAAGCATTATGGGGAGCCAGAAGACTCCATCTCTAACTTTAAAAAAAAGGTTCTGGAGGTCAGAGCGAAGGCCTTAGGCAAATGCTGAACTACGGAGCTGTTACTCGACCCCAGGAACCGTCTCTTTTTATTTTGTGTGCTCTTGGTGTGTATATGTGTTTGAGAGAGTGTGGGTTCGTGTGCACATAGCCGTGTGTGAAGGGTCAGAGGACAACACTCAGGGTCTGGTTATCTCTCTGCTTCTGTGTGCTGGCTTCATGCTCCAGGCTAGCTGACCCACAAGCTTCCCATAATCCCAGCACTGGGATTTCAGTTGTGATCCACGGCATCCTGCTTTTTGTGGGAGTCCCTGGACTGCAACTCATGCTTGCAGGGCAAGGACTTTTGCCTGCTGACCCATCTCCTCACCACCACCCTCCCCAAATTGTTTTTAATTTTATTAAATTGCAATTGCTTTTTATTTAAATAGCCACGTAAAGATCGTGTCTGACGTGGCAGCCCAATGGGGGCTTAACTCCTCCTCAGACAACCAGCTGCTCTGAAGCAGCTGAGTAGCTGAAGGTTATCTTCTGTTTTTGTTTCAATCATAGGCACCACAGTAAATCTCATTATCAATCACGTTTCCTTCTCTCCCCTGGCTATAGGGAGCTCAGAGGTCCTCACTGTGCACCTTTCTCTGTGAACCTTTGTGGGAATGGTTTTTATGCAGTGCTGGGGATTGAATCCAGGCCCTTTGCACATGCTAAGCATGTTTTAGGACATCTCTCTATTATGGATATATATTATTACACTCAGTCTGTTTCTCTGAAAATTTTCATCTCTCTGTTTTGGTATATAAGACTTACTTTTTATTTATCTTTAACTTTGTGAGTATGCATGCGTGTGTGAGTGTGCACATGTGCGCATGTGTGTGTGTGTGTGTGTGTGTGCCATGTATGTGGGTGCCCACAGAAGTATTGGCTCTCCTAGAGATAGACTTAGGAGAGGTTGGCTGTGAGCTGCCTGAACTAGATGCTGGGAAAGAACGAAGCACTCTGGAAACTTCTGAGCCACCTCCCCAGCCTCTGTGTTTGTTCTGAGACAGACTCTTGCCGAGTAGCCCGGGCTGACCCAAAACTCACCATGTAACCTAGGCTAGCCTTGAATTTGTGGCAACCTCACACTATTGCTTCCAAGAGCTGGGAATGCTGGGACTGCTGGTATACACCGCCACACCTGGCTTGTGTTTTAATTTTCACGTTTGTGGTTCAATGATTTTTTTTTTTGGTAAATTTATAAAGTTGTACAGTAGTAAGCACAATTTAACTTAAAATTATGTGGCGCACCCTAAAAGAATTTCCAGTCAGTCACCATCGATTACCACAGCCAACCACTGTCCACATCCTGACTTTAAAATTTCTTCTTCACTGACTTTAAAATTTCACAGAAACAGAGTCACACAATCCCTTTATAAAATCTAGCACATTTCTTAGCTGGGCATAGCAGGACATGCCTTTAATCCCAGCTCTCAGGAGACAGAGGCAGGAGGATCTCTGTGAGTTCAAGGCTACCTTGGTCTACACAGTGAATTCCAGGACAACCAGAGTTACATAGTGAGACCATGTTTCAAAAAAAAACCAACCAAACAGAAAATATTATAGTATTATACCACTTTATTAATTGTGTGTGTGCGTACACACAACACACACACACACACAACACACACACACACACATGAGAGTGGCTCTCACACATGTCAGAGCACAGCTTGTAGAGCTCAGTTCCCTCCTTCCGTTGTGCTGGACCCAGGGAACAAACTCAGGTTCTCAGAGTTACAGCAAGTACCTTTACCTGCTAAGCCATGGCTCCAGACGCCCTCCCTGATTTAAGCATGCGCCCCCTGAGGTAGGAGCCCAGAGTCTATCGCATGCTAGCCTTTGCATGCTGAACTTTACATATATCCCAAGCCCACAATGCGCCTTTTACATCCTGTCTCTTCCTCTGCGTATGCTCTTCAGGTTCCTCTGTGGCCGCCGCTTGCTCGTCGCCTGCTCCTTTTATTGCTGAAGCGTGCAGTGTGCTCTGGATGTGCTATGGTTTTGTTTAGTGATTCACTGAGTCATCAACGTTTGGGTTGTATCAACTTTGAGCCATTTCTGCCGCTTCTGCTCTGAGCATCAACGTATCAGTTCCTCTATAGGCGTAGGCTTTGATTTCTCTGGAGCAAATACCTATAAGCAACATTGCAGGGTCGCATGGTAAAATTATATTAAAAACCTGACAAGCCGCTTTTCAAAGTGCTGTAGGTTTTCTCATTCCCATAAGCTAGAAGCATGAGGAAGGCTCTGGTGTCTCCACACTCTCATCAATGCTCGCTATTGCCTGTCTTATTGATCAGAACCATTCTGGTAGGCGTGAAGTGCTAGCTCGATGCGGTTTTGATTCGCACTCTTTCTTTTTACTGTCCCTGAGATTGCATTCAGAGCTTGTGTACAAGGCGAGGTCGTTCTACCGAGCAAAAGCCCCAGTCCCTCTGCTCTACATTTATCTAGTGATTAACGATGATACTAAATATCTTCTTTCTTCTTTTAGACAGGCCTGGCTTCTCTGTATAGCCCTGGCTGACCTGAAATTCACTCTGTAGACCAGGCTTTCCCTGAGCTCATAGAGATCTGCCTGCTTCTGCCTCGGCCTCCCATGGGCTGACATTAAAAGGCGGGTGATACCATGCCCACCCGGTTGATGGTGTTTATTAAATTAGACTTTCTAAAGTCTATTTCTTTCTTACTGTTCCTTCATTGTCAGATCAAGGAGCACCTTGCCTAATCAAAATCACAGACACTTGATCCCATGGCTCCGTAGGGTTTTATAGATGTGTTTCTTGCGCTGGTGTCTGACTCGTTGAGTTTTTGCACAAGTCTAAATTCACATTTTTGCATGTAAGTATCCAGTTTGCTGAGAGCCATTTGTTAAAAAGACAGTCCTTTCCACACCAAATTGCCTTGGCACCTTTGTAAAAAATCAATTGGCCATAAATATAAGGGCTTCTTCCTGGACTCTGGATTCTGTTCCATCGACTCGAAAGCTTGTCCTTAGACCTACACTCTTGGTTACTGTCCTTGTATTTTTTCTTTCTATGTCTTCATACAGTTATCTTTAATTTTATTTAACTTGGAGAATATATCATTCCCAAATTGATATTAGCCTTTGGCAAAAATGTAATTGAGGCTTCCTAAAATCAAACCATCAAGGCCTCTCTCTCAAACATCATTGCGAAGCCATTAAAGGGACTACAACCATATTCTTATTCAAACAAACCCCAAAGGGGATCAAGAAAGGAACAGACATCTACCCTTGCCACAATAATCGGATTTACTGATTCTCAGGGAATAGGGAAGACACACTGCTAATTAGGAGGCAGTTAAGGAATTATTTCCCGTCTCACTATAGCTTAAAAATGTACTAGACTGAAAAAGTAATGTCTGTCTTTGAGCTACGAGTATGAAAGTATTTTATTTAGCAGGTTGAATAAAGAAGCCAGCACGAACAGCAGGCATTGAAAAGAAAGCCCTATACAGTGAGCCCACGCCCACTCGAAGCTGAGGGAACGGAGCGCTCTTCCCTACTAGAAAGATCTGTGAAAAGCGGTTCCAATCCCAGCATTACTCAGTTTTTAGATCTACCCTGCAGATAATGACCTGGAAAGGTGACTGGGAAAACAGAAGGACTCTGGGGAGGAAGGGATGTTTTGTTCTGCTGTTGTTTGATACTCAATAGACATGCTGGTTTAGAATTTTATATATGTATATATATATATAATTTTTATATATGTATATATAAAATATATGTATTTTATATAAGTATATGTGTGTTTTATACACACACACACACACACACACACACACAACACATGA
Organism: Apodemus sylvaticus; assembly: GCF_947179515.1. Lineage (NCBI taxonomy): Eukaryota > Metazoa > Chordata > Mammalia > Rodentia > Muridae > Apodemus > Apodemus sylvaticus. Next base: position 133,091,930 of record NC_067474.1, on the reverse strand, counting down.
TGGCTTCACAATCGTGGCAATCCTCCTGCCTCAGGCTCTCAAGTGCTAAGAGTACAGGTCTGAGCTACCTGAGCTGAGAAGAGATTTCTGAAAATGAAAAATTCTCTGTTGTGGGGGTAGGGAGGATTGAAGGACTATAGGTGAGAGGAGGATGGGCGGGGAGGCTGAGATAGTTCAGAAGTAAAGTGGCCCTGAGGGCCTTGGTTCAGTGCCTGGAACCCACAGGGTAGGAGGCTGAGCGTCTGTATGGAGGAAGGAGAGGCAACTCCCGTGGAGATCCTATCCCAGTAAATTGTTCTCTGACTTCCACATGTACACCTAGGCACACACATACCTCTCCCCATTCAAATAAATTCATACATTTAAAATTTAAAAGTCTTTAATAAAAAGAAGCCAAGGTCTATAGATAGTTTCTCCCCCAACCCCTTGCGGTTTTAAAACAGAGGTTTGCTATACCATCGAGGCTGGTCTCCAGCTTGTGGTAATCCTCCAGTCTCAGCTCCCAAAGGCTGGGATTACAGGTATGAGTCACCATAGCCAGCCTCATTCGACTTGAAATTCTTTTCTTTTTGGTCTTTGGAAAGTTCTGGTTATTACCCTGATGCCACCGTAAGTCGTCCTTTCAAGTTACATTCTCAGAATCTGGAGTGTAACTCAGTTGGTACAGGGTTTCCTGAGCATGCAGGAATCCCCAGATTCAGTCCCCAACACCACATAAAACCTGGTGTGGTGGTGCATGCCCATAATCCCTGCACTCTAAACTGGAGGTACAGAAGGTCAAGAGTTCCAAAGTTCAAGGCTAACATGAGTTACATGAGACCCCTCCCAAAATGAATCAATTAATTTATAAAAGAAAATGTGTACTTTTCTTCCTTAAAGCAGGTCACCTGTGATAGGCCACACTCAAGTGATAAACGGTCTTGGAAAAGATAAAGACAATGTGGTAAAGAAGAGGGGATGCTAGGGCTCAGAGAAGGGAACAGTATTTTCTAGAGCATCGTCAAGTTCCAGGCGCTGGCCAACATCGAAAGGTTGCAACATCCTTATAGAGCTTAGACTCTTTATATGATTTATTTATTTTTATTTTATGTGCATTTGTGTTTTGCCTGCATATGTCTGCATGAGGGTGTCGGGTCTCCTGGAACTGGAGTTCAAACAGTTGTGAGCTGCCATATGGGTGCTGGGAATTGAACCTGGATCCCCTGGAAGAACAGCCAGTGCTCTTAACCATCCAGCCATCTCCCAGCCCAGCTGAGGCTATTTATGCCGTGGTGAATGAGTTCCTGACTGCACAGCTCAAGCAGAGCAGCAGACTGGATCTTCTTCAGGGCCGAGAACACTAAGAAGAAGATATGGCTGTCTAATTTTTTGTTTGTTTGTTTGTTTGTTTGTTTGTTTGTTTGTTTGTTTGAGACAGGGTTTCTCTGTGTAGCCCTGGCTGTTCTGGAACTCACTCTGTAGACCAAGCTAGCCTCGGACTCAAGAAATCCGCCTGCCTCTGCCTCCCAAGTGCTGGGATTAAAGGTGTGTGCAGCCACTGCCTGGTGGCTGTCTAACTTTTGATCTTTTTCTACACTATTGTCTAGACTTCCTTCTGAGTGGCTTGGACTGTTCACAACTTCCATGTGAAGCAACAAAGATGACACCCGAATTCTACATTGCTCCGGTTTTATATAAAATAAATTCATAAGTACTTAAAAGAAAGACTTCTACTTCCCTGTGTAAGTTAGCTGAAACTCAGATATTTGGGGAGGAACTTTTTTCTTTGTGTGTGTGTGTGTGTGTGTGACTTCACATACTGAGGTCAGAGGACACCTTTCAGGAATCCGTTCTCTTTTACTCAGGTCACCAGTACAGCAAGTGCTTTTATCATCTTAGCCGCCCCATGTGAAAATTTAAAGTGTAATTTATAATGAATATACTCCAATCATGAGGCAAACCTTTTTTGGCAGAGCTCACCTCTCTTGAAGTTGGTCAGCACCTGGACCCTGATGTCTCATCCCCCTTTCCTGAGCCCTAGCATCTCCCTCCTGCCCTTCTCCCACATCACCTTTCTCCTCCCCAAGACCCTCACTGGAGCCTGCGTTTTTGATCCAGTTCATTTGTTTATTTGCTTGTTTGAGACGGGGTCTCATTAACTTCAGACCCATGATCATCTTGCTCCATTTCCGAGGATTGGAATTACAGATGGTTCCCCTGTGCCAGTGTACCTGAAGCCCTTTTGAAAAAAAAAGAGAGGGAGGAAGGGAGGGAGGGAGATTGGAGAGAGAGAGAGAGAGAGAGAGAGAGAGAGAGAGAGAGAGAGAGACTCTGAAACCCAATAAATCTTGGTTGAATGAAGGGCTTGTGTGAGCCAGATGGCAGGAGCCTGAAGCGAGCAGGGCTTTTCCTTGAGGCTGCAGGAATAATGATATGGGAGTGGCTTTGAGAGCGGGAAGGCGCTGCCCGGCCTCTGCTCTTTGACTGTGGAATGGCAGCCTCCCCTGGGACGATTGCTGTTTCCTTGGTTAGGCGGGAACTGGAGGGAAGCTTGTCTGAAGGGGCCTGAGAGTTTCAGGCATAAGGGAAGGGAAAGTGGAGTTAGACAAGGGTGGGGCATGCCCAGAGGAGGCTGATGGGAGTGAAGGCTGAGAGTTGTCAGGGTTATCTGCTATAGAAGACCCGGCAAGATGAGCTTGTAAAACACTTCTCCAAGCCGAAGCTATTAGAAGCTTGATTATGCTAATTCTAAAACCATCAAATAGCTTCTAAGCTCTAGAACCTAGGGTGTGCTCTGATTAAGTGCTTTACAAACACGATTTTGTGTCCTGCTTCCAATTCTGCTGTTTTATCCCCTTTCACAAAGAGGAAAGTAAGGCATTAGGGAGGGGAAGTGATCTGGGCCGTGGGTGTTACTCAGACCCAGGTCAGCAGCTCTTTAAATGTCAGGCTCCCCTACCTGGCTGCTCTGTGCTCACTGAGACTTGGGGGGGCGGAGGGTGAGATGGCAGTGGATGGGGAGTCCCCAGAGAGCTGGGGCAGCCAGCAGCCGGTTCCTATGCCGCTTCAGGAGGCCCCTCCTGGCTTCTGAACTCCTTCACCTGTGCTGCCTGGTACTCTCCTAGGTCCCACCCCACTTTCCACAAAGACCAAGCTCCCCAAAGAACAGGAGCCTGCGGGGTAATGCTTGTCATCTCATGGAGAAGCTGACCTTATATGCACTCCTGGCTGTGGGGCGTGGCCCCTGTGCACATCTCTGGTGTTCTGGCCTTCAGAGAAGCTAGGTGTTCTCTCTCCCCTCTCTCTGCTGAGTGAACTGATTCCACTAGTTTGTTCCTTCACAAACAAAACCAAACCAGTGTCGCTTGGTTGCTTTAGCACAGACAGGAGAAGGCAGGAGGGCTTGTTCGGAGCTGGGCTTTTGCCATCCAGACATGATGATGATGAAGAGGTGGGCGGCAAAGGAGCTCGGAGGATTGACAAGAGCATTATGAAGTGTTAGGCTTTGGGACCTAAATGGGCCATGGAGGAGAGGGAAGGAAGGAAGGAGAGAGGCAGTGCATCAGGAGAGTGTGGGGTCACTAGCAGAGGAGCCTGATGTGACAGTGAGGTGCAGTGAGGACCAGGCCCAAGCCCAGTGTGCGCTGCTGAAAAGAGGGGGCTTGCAGCTCAGGTGGTAGAGTGCTTGGTCAGGATGGGTAAAACTTGGCGTCTGAGCTCCAAACCACATACACTGATCATTGTGGTACTGGCCTGTAACCCTAGCACTCTGGAGGTAGGAGGAGAAGGATTAGAAGTTGCAGGTTATCCTCAGAGTTTGTTGGCAACATGAAACCCAGGAAAAGATGGAAAGACGGTGTGGGGGGAGGAACTGCGATGAGAGGGAGAGAGGGAGGAAGGGGGAGGGGGAGAGAGAAAGAGAGAGAGATTCACACTTCTTATGAGAGATGGACATTGCAACAGCAAGGTCAAAGACCTGTGTAATGGAATGGAAGTAACTCAATGTGGAGCAGGAAGCAGCGGAGGCTGGTGGACGTCCACCAGCCTAGACACAACGTGGAGGCACAGTCACAGGATGTCATTACAGGGGAACCCATGTAATGCCAGATGCAGTACTGGTGAGATGAGAGGCCGAGGCAAGAGAATTCCCAAAAGCTTTTAACGCAGCTAATGTGGTGAACAACAAGAGACACTGTCACAAGCAAGGCATGGACAGACACTCGAGGTTGCCCTCTGGTTTCCATACACTCACCTGCATTCCTGTCCAAACATACAATGCGCGCACACACACACACATCATATACAGGCAGAGTGATTATTATATTCACACACACACACATTATATACAGGCATAGTGATTATTACATTCACACACACACACACACAAGCACACTATACACACAGAAAGTGATTCAGAAGAGGAAGTTAGTGATCATCCAAACCTGACCTGCAGCAGACCCAGAAGTGAGCAAGAGAGGAAGAGTGAAGGAGGTTGTTGGGGAGGAGAGCGAAGAAGTACTTAAGTCTCTCCCACGGTGGAGGGGGTGTGGGTCTGAGGGAGGGAAGTTTTGTTCAAGGCTGGAGAGGCTTGGGCAAGACAGAGAACAGGATGTAGCAATGAATGGGGATAGGAGGCAAAGCCTTGCAGGAGCCAAAGCATCTGCCTGCACCTCCAGCCCCTTAGAAACCACAGGGATAGGCAGGAAGGAGCAGGTGTGGGTGGCTTCACTTGGTGATAAGGACATTAGGGAGTCCTGCTCGGGTGAGGTCAGCAGCAGCTTGTTCCATTGAGAAATTAGCTCCTGTATCATGCCCACCACAGTGACTCATTGACAGGGAAGCAAAGACATTAGCCAGGCTATTGCGTTCTAGGGACTCAGCCTTTCTCTCCCATCTGTACCCAGGAAGGCATACAGAAGGGCAGGTAAACAGCATTGTCTACCCCACTACCATGGAAAGCAGCTGTGGGTGGCTGGGAAAAAAACCCACCAAGGACTAAAGGCTGCAGCTTTGTGAAGGGTCTATAGGAGGAGCTGCCTTGAAGGAGCTGGGGATGAAACAGGGATGGGGATGGGAAACAGAGGCCTTGGAGACAAGGGAGGGGGCAGTTCATAGTGGGTATCCCATTACGGCGGTGGCCAGCGTTTGTGTATCTGTTCCAATCTCTCCCTGCAAGGCTCGGGAGCACAGAGGACCAACTGTGGGGCGAACAAAGCCTCAGAATTCCTGCACTTTTGGCAAGGAGAGGGCAAAGGCAGCTGTGAGGGACGACAGAACTCCGGCTGATCTGGTGGGGCGGGGACTCGGGCTGAAATGTAATTTGATTTCAACCAACTAAGAGATGTACTGACGTCATGAATTTGAGGGGCATCCAGTGGGCCCAGGATCTGGACAAAGGGTGAATAGTGAGTGGGAACTGACATCTGGCGCTCCCCTCACCCTGCACCCTGGGGCTGGAGCACAGCAGACACAGAGCTACCATGAGACATCACTTGGCCTTCACATATGAGCACAAGGACATGCCTCCCCGCCAGGCCTCGGAGCAGGCCAGCGGGACAGGTCCACATGGACCCTGTGCTCAGAGTTTGGCAATCTGGTCTGAGACTTGGCTTTGTTTCTTTATATACTATCTAGTCCCACTCCCCTGAGACTTTTCTCTCAACATGTGGCCTCAGGGCCTGAGTCTCTGGTTTCATTCCCTTGAGTCTGTGTGCAGCCAGGTGCTATACATTCTGAAATCAGAACATGGAGGGGGGGAGTCCCAGAGTTCTTCTGCCCAGCCTCCATATGTACTATACTGAATAGGGACCAAAAGGTGAGAAATAGGACAGAGCCCACTAGTCTGAGAGCCTGAGATGCCTGTAGTAGCTCCAGTATGTGTCTCTATGTGATTCAAAGCGTAAGTTGGTTTAGCAATAAATGGGTCTGCAGCCTTTAGCCAGGGTGGGGGTGGGACGGGGCTCCAGCCCTCCTACCTGTGAGCGTCAGAGTCACTAAACCAGGCAGAGGTACAAGGCCACTAAATAGACCTCACACTTACTGACACTCAGGATGGTGAGCTGAAAAGAGAGATGAGCTTCTCTTTCCATTAGATGCCAAGCATCACCGTGTGATGGTCTAAGCCCTGCTGAGGGAAACTTTCTTCACCTGGCCATTCACATCTGGTGGCTCCTTGTTAACAGAAGGGAAAAAAAGATCTACACTGTTGTTTTTTTTTTTTAAAGATTTATTTATTTATTTAATGTATATGAGTACCCTGTAGCTATCTTCAGACATACCAGAAGAGGGCATCAGATCCCATTACAGATGGTTGTGAGCCACCATGTGGTTGCTGGGATTTGAACTCAGGAGCCATCTCTCCAGCCCTTTGCTGTTTTAATATATTTATTCCAGGCAGCTGCTGAGTGTTGGTGTCCTTGCTGACCACTGGAATAAGGCAGTGGATGAAGCAGACGCGGCCCTCCTGTCCTTACAGTCTTAGACGAGGGGAACAGATAGATGCAGACATGGTGGCAACTCACTAACCCAGCCCAAGGCTTAAGTGTGGCTTCCCGGAAGAAGCCAATGTCCCTCAGCAAGTATGACAACTCTCTCCAGGTTCAGTAAGTCGGGGCCGGGGGTGGATTGTCATATGTACAAGAGCATTTAAACTCAGGTTTGGCTTTGGTTGGGTTAATGTGGAGGTCAGAATTAACCAGTTGCCTTCTCCTTATCCCATCGGTCTCTCTGTCTCTTTCACAAATTTTACAGGACTCATGACCAGTTGGGCAGGAGATCTGTATTTCTGGACCAGTGACTGAGTTCCTTGCCTGACATGAATGGGGAGAGACCTGAGACGGAAGGAAATTCTATTTATCTGAGGGACAACTGAGACGCACCATAGAGAAGACGCTTGGTACAAAGGTCTGGAGCTCACAAGAGGGCCAAGGGGTGGAAAGAGGCAGAAGGGGAGACCTGGTACTAAGCCCTGGAAACGTAGAGACGCGGCAAAGTAATTGGAGAGCCAGTGGTCATGGAGGCCAGGAAAGCCAAGGAAAAGAGCTGTTTCCAGAAGTCAGCGAAAAGGAGGTCGAAAATTATATGTTTCTAAATTGGGGGACTAAACAGTCAGAGTTCTGAAAAACAGACAAAATATATTTAAAGATGCATAGAAATTGGAGCATCTCTCCCACAGCACAGCAAAATTACCTGTGGGTGAAAAGCCACTGCCTCAGGAGTATTCATTTTTGATCTATTTGTCATCTGGGCCCAACTGCCCAGATTCTCGGAAGCCAGGCCTATTGCCTTAACATACACCAGGGGGCACACGCGCACCGCTTGTGACTACAGCTCCAAGACAAAAGCAGTCTGTGATTTAGGTGTTCCCCTGAACTTGATCCCTCAACCGAGATCCCTGAACCTAGCATAGGTAACCGTTGAGAATCCAGAGCCTCAATAGTCCCCTGGCCTTGTTTTTATTTCTCATCTGATTTTAAATTCACAGAAGAATCAAAGAGATGCTATACAGAGATCAGAGCCCTCAAAAAGGATCTCACCTGACCCAGGCAGTAGAGACCAGGGGGGTCTCACCTCTCCCCTTAATGGTGAAGCCTCATGGTGTGGGACTGGGAACAGAAAAGGGCTGGTGTAGCCTTGATGACTTTCTAAGAGATAGTTTTACGTGAGGAGCCTGAAGGCTTTGCTGCAGAGGCTGGCTCTTGCTTGGAGATCACCAAGTCCCTATAAGCACAACTTGGAATATAAATCTTCAAGTAGGTTATTAGTTTCGTCCATAGCAATCCCCAGCACTGCATATACTGGACACGGTGGCACGTGCATTTGAATTTGGTATGAGGACTGTGAAATTCAGATTCGAGTGGATGTTTTCAGGTTGGTGTGGCTGTAGACAAGGAGTCCGAAATTCAATGCTAAGGCTTATACTGAACCTGGGTCTTGAGACTGGGGAACAATTTATATCTGCTAGAATTAGTGTAGATGTTGGTATATCGGTCAGCCTCTGGGTGGGGTTGACCTCAGAGCAGAGCGCAGGGGAAGGGCAGCGTAGAGATAAAGGTTAGTGTGGAGTTTCTGCAAAGCCAGTCCTATCTTGGTTTACGCAATTATTAGAGTTGGATCAGGTTATTGTACTAAACGATCACAGAGGAGGGAGGGGTATTGAGGTCAGTGTCTGTGTGAAAGTGTGTGCCTGACCCCCTCACCCCCACCCCCATGACACAATTCCAATTTTTGTATTGAAATTGAGAGTTTCAGGGTTGGAGTGCTCAGCAGTTAAGAGCAGAGGACTTGGGTCTGGTTCCTAGCACCCACATTGAGTTCCTGACATCCTCCTATAACTCCAGCACCTGCACCCACATGGCGCACATGCATATACAAGCGCGCACACGCGTGCACACTCACACTCACACTCACACACACACACGCGAGCATACTCACAAATAAATAAATACAATTTAAAAAAAAAATCAAGAACCCCAGGGGAAATGTTATTGCCTGGGATAGAAATAAAGCAGGGACTTGAACAGAGGAAAGCATTGGAATACAGTGTGAGGCAGCTGTCTTAGCGTAGGATTTTCTTGAGGATAAGGGGGTCTCAATATCTATACTGGACTCCATTTAGACCAAGGGTTGGAGCTGCTATCAATATCAAATTTAGGCCAGGTAGAAATAATGAAGCCATTTAGTGTTAGAATCTGTAATTGGAATCAATACACTATAGGCATTCAGTTAAAAATTAGTACTTTTTTTAGATTCCTAGGCAAATTTGGGGGTCTGGACTCAACATTAGGTTTAAAGGTGGCTCTGGGCTGTATTGGCGGCAGAGGACCCTAGAGAAGATTAGGTTCATGTGAGGCTTTGGGAGGGTCTGGACTTTTGTGTCAGAGTTTGGGTCTATCCACGCTCATTTCTGAGGTTTAAGCTCAATTTTGGCGTTCCAGGCGGTTTAGACTTGGGGTTGGTCTGCAGCCTCGTTGGGCCTACAGCTCCACTCCTCTCTAAGCGAGAGTGCACGAGGGGAGGGGCGGCGCCGGGGACGCGCGCGGCAGGGGCAGGGACGCGGGCGCGGGCGGGCGGGCGCGCGCGGCTGGAGCTGGCGCGGGAGCGGTGGCGGCGGCGGCAGAGGCGGCGGCTCCGGCTCCAGCTCCGGCTCCGGCTCCGGCTCCTGCTCCGGCGGCGGTGGAGGTGGTGGCGGTGGCGGGAGCGGGCGACGGCGGCAGCGGCTGACTGAGAACGGCGGCCTCAGCGGCTCGAGGGGGGACATGCAGACCGACGGCCCCCGGAGAGGCGGTGAGTGACCCCCAGATCCCCCTTCGGGCCCCTCGATGCGCGGCCCTTCCGCGCCATCTCCACCCTGCCCCCGCGTCCACGGAGCTGAGCCGGGGGCGGGCCCGGGGGCGCCCGAAGGCCCGGCCGCGCCCCCACCTGCCGCGCCCGCGATCTCGACCGAGCCCCCGCCGCACCTGAGCCGCAGCCCGCACCCCCCGTGCAAAGTTTCCCCGCGCCGGTGGGCGCCCGGTTCCCCACCCGCCGCGGTCGCGCTCCGGGGGCGGCCTTCAGCCTCCCCCGCCAGCCCCGGGCGGGTCCAGGCCGCCTCCCTCCCCGTCCCACGGCGCCCCCTCCCCGCCGGCGGAAGAGCCGCAGCCGACGCCGGGTCTCGCGGGCAAGCGGGCGCACGTGCGGCCCCGGGACGAGCGGGGCGTGAGTTGCGAGCCCCCCTTCCCTGCTCCCCGTGCGGAGCGCGGGCCGGGGAGGGGCCGGCCGGGCGGTCCCAACCCCCACCCCGAGCAGCGCCCTCGAGGCCCCAGAGCGGCTCGTCCCGGGAGGACGGGTGCGCTCGGACCCGCTCCGAAAGTTCACTCAGTCGCCTCCCAGCGTCCCGCCCCGTCCCGTCCCGTTCGGGTGTGCCCGGTCCCCAGTCTCTGCACCCGCGTCTTCGTCTCGGCGCCTTTCTCCGCTTCCCTAGGTGTCTCCGGCTCCCTGTGTCGCTCACTCCCTCCCGTTCTTACTCCCTGCGGTCCCAGCTTGTCCAGCCATGGGTCTCTCTTCCCTGTCTCCGTGTTCTCCGGTTCTTTCTCCCTGGTCTTCCTGTCCTCTTTCCCCAGGTCTCCGTGTTCCCTTTCCCCGGGTCTCCGTGTTCCCTTTCTCCAGGTCTCCGTGTTCCCTCTCCCCGGGTCTCCGTGTTCCCTCTCCCCGGGTGTCCCTGTTCCCTCTCCCCGGGCCTCTGTGCCTCCATGTCTCTGTAGCTCCCTCCTTAGGTGTCTCTCTGCTTGGTGTCTCTGAATCCCCCTCTGTCAGGCCCCCTCCCCCACTTCTCTGGAATGCGGCCCCTCTGGTTCTTCTACCCCGGGAGGGGGAGGGGCTAGCTCTCCTCCCCATTTCACCCCCTCCCTCTGCAGGGCCCCTGAGTTGGAGCAGGTGGGGTGGGAGCCCTACCTGCCCCGAGCTGTGGAATGGGAGGGAGGACCACCCTGAGAGCAGGTGGGCCGGCTTGGTGATGCTGGATGACCAAGGGTTGTTGTTGAGAAAGGTTCCACTTGTGTTTCTGAAGGGACCAGGGTGGTATCCTGGATGACCTGGTGCTGGCTCTGGCCTGGGAATATGGAAAAGTATTTTATAGTTGGTAGGCCTGGCAAAGGAAGCACAGAGGTAGTTCCTGGGTAAAGGGCCCAGTCTGGGATCCTTGTGAGGTAGCCGGGCATCTGATAGGATCCAGAGGAGAGGTCTGACAGGAAATCTGGGAGATTCTGTTTGGCTCCATATTAACTCTTGCTTCAGGGAGCGTGAAAATCCCTGTTTTTACAGATTATGTGAATCTGCCTAGGGCTCCAAGACTCCTTCAGAACAAGCCTTCGCTCTCAGCCAGGGCTCAGGCCACACACCCGTAGGCCCCACCTTCTGGTTCTCAGCTCACCCTCCATTCTGCCAGCACACTTCACCTTCCCTGCAAGGAGGAGCCCGCCTGCAGAAACCTGCTGTGCTTGCACACACGCACACCTGTGCGCCTGCACACTCAGTCTGGGGCCTTGCTCTACACAGACTTTTCTCATTCGGTTTCTTCATGGTTTTTCTTTGAGTTACAGTGTTCCTCTTCCCTTCCTTTAATGGCAACAGTTTTCATAGGATTCTTCTCTCCTTCCTTCTTGCAGCTGCACCCCCTTCCCTCTGTCCAAGCTTGTGTGTTTAGGGCTCTGGGAAGAGGATCTTAGTTCTGGGTGCTGGAGAAGCAGTTTGCTGGGGGTGGGGTGGACTGCAGCAAGGGTAGGCTGGCTGGAAACCTTGTCTTGTGAGTTGTATTGATGTGTAGCAAGCTATTATCCCTGGTGCTTTGTGCTTTCTTTCTACTTCTTCCCAGTCACTTGTACTGGGAGTCAGTTCGAGGTCCTCAGTGGGAGGAGGTAGCCCCCAGCCTGAACACCCTGCACGCTCCAGCGTGACACAGCAAGGAAATCTCTTTGTGGGGTCTTGGGTTCAGTCGCCTGTAGAATGATAATCAAGTGTAGGGTGGGCCCCTGGGCTGCTGTGTGAAGCCAAGAGAACTGCGGGCTGTGTGGAGCAGGCACTTTGTGGGAAGGCAAAAGTGAGTCAGTAACCTGTTATTGATTGCTGTCTGTGTGCCAGGCACAGGGCTAGGCACCGTTGGCCTGGCAGTCTTGCTTCCTGTGGGACTAGCAGCTGTATAGAGAAGGAAGCCTCTCTCAGCAGCTGCTGAGGTGAGTGTTAGCCACATAAAGCAACTGTCACCCGAAGCTGAAGCAGTTCCTATGTGACAGGGCAGAGGTCCAGGGTCACATAGGTGAGATGAGTCTCTGAGACTAAGGAAGGGCTTTGTGGAGTGGGCTTTGACAGATCAGTAGGAGTTTGCCGGTTGAAAAAGAGAAAGGCTGCTTTGGATGGGGGGTGGGGAGAGTATGAGCAGCCCTGGAAATAACGCAGTGGGTGAGCCCTTGCCTAGCATGCTCGGGGCCCTGGATTCAGTTCCCGGTACTGCAACATTAATTAATTAGTTAATTAAAAAGTTTAGACAGTATGAGGTAAAGATGGAGAGATGTTATCTTTTGTGGTGTGCTCAGAGTCACAGCAGCTCACAGAGCCTTGGATGTTCTGTGAGGTACTTGTGACTTCTGAAAACCCAGAGGGGAAAGGCCCGAAACTTAAGGTTTGGGTGGAGACCGTGGGTCACGCTACAGCCAGATGGCTTTCCTAGAAGATGGTTCTGGGCTATGGAAAGTTCTGGGTGGAGACGGGATTCCGAGTGAGAAGGATGCTGTGTGCAGAAAGTCAGGTGAGAGAAAGCTAGCTTGGCGGGGAGGAGCACTAGGCCACGGAGAAAGCATATTTGACAGAACAGTGTGGTTGGTGGGATGTGGAGGGAGGGAGGGTCCTGAACTAGGGTCCTGGGGAGGAAAGGTGAAGGCTGGGTGGATGTTGAGCTCAGGCCCCGTGCTGTCTTTGAAGGCCTCGTGTTTTGGTGAAGAGGTTTAGTATGAAGCTCGTGTCTAAGCCAAAGAAGGACATCTGGAGTTACATGAGGCCTAGGGGTGCCTTCTCAGGCAGGACAACTGTCAGCAGTGGCCAGGAAGCCCACATTATGATCAGCTGGAGTTTGACTCGACCTTGAACAACTTGCTAACCATCTCTGAACCTCATTTCTCAAATGGGCCTGAGAAAACTGCATGCACCGTATGGTTGTTAGGCAGATTAAAGGTAAGCACAGAGTGTTTGGGACAGGGCCTCACATCCTGTATCTGCGCTCAGTGGTAGCCGTTGTTTTGATGTTTGTGCTGAAAATAAACTCCTCCGTCGGAATCACTAAGTCACAGAGTTGTCTTTGGAAACACACGCAGTCCAGGCAAAGGTCCCAGCGTGGCTGCTCTGGACTGGGGCTTTACTGGTGGGGTGCTCAACCAGGCGGGGGTGGGGGAGAAGCTGCCTTGTCTCCCAGCCTCGTGTTCACTGCTGCGACTGTGTTTTGTACTAGTGTATTTGACCTCCAGGGCACAGGTAGGTATGAGAAGGCTGGAGGTGGGGCCCTGGAGAAGAGAGTTCTTGAGGAGGCTAGAGAAGATTTTGAGGAAGGGCTACTTGGTGGTTAAATGCCCTCTTCCTCCCAAGATTCTTTGTTCTGCTTTTGCCTCTGAGGTCCAGATGCACCAAATCTCTGTGCTCTGGGCCTCTGGGTCTGAGGACTCAGGATTCTTTCCTTGGCTGTGTATTATCTGCTGCTTCTGGGACTGTTTGTGGTGCAGCCCCAGGGCTGCCTGGAGGTTGCTTCAGTCCCCGTCTGTGCTCTGGGTTTCTACTTGTTCCTGGTCCCACTGGTGGGCCGGGCTTCAGCCTGGCAGGTGACGCTGAGCCCAGCCAAGGCCAGCCAGGTTGATGCAAGGTCCTTCCTTCTACGTGATCTTGCTCATGACTGCTACCTAAGCCTGGTCTGAGACCTTTCTGGCTTGAACCCAGCGTGATCCCTCACTGAAGTCCTATCCAGTTAGACCTAGTGTGCCTTACAGATGCCTATTCCGGTTTGCTCTCTGGTAGATGGCCAACCTGACTGTTCTAGGCTTTGTCCCCTTTTGGGTTTGGAGTGGTTCTGTAGGCGCTGCTGGTGGTCGAGTGAAGGTGACTTGATAGTCAGTGTTGGGACTCTTTGATCCTGGCCTGGTGTGGAGGATCAAGCCACAGAGCACTGTTCTAGAATATTGCCATGGTCTGTTCTGTGTTCGCTGGGGTCTTAGTAGCCTTGAGGTCCTGTGTGTTTCAGAGACCTGCCTCATGGGCATTTTGGATGTATGCTTCCCTTCAGATAGATAGGGCCTGTCAGGAGGCCCAGTGCTGCTGGCTTATGGGGCGTGACACTATGGGGTGCGACACTATGGGGTGCCTTGAACACTACTCCTCTGCTTGGGTTCCTGAGCAACGGTGGTGCTAACAGCCCCACGGCAAGCATTGTGAGGCTGGGCAGGCATCTCCAGACAAACGGGCCTTTGAGTTTGCAACTCAGAAGCCGGTTTCTCTGGCCAGACCTGCTTGGCAGCCTGCTGCAGGAGCGGTGGCCACTGGGAATGTTGTGGAGAAATGCCGTGGACTGGGGGTAGGAAGTCCATACTGACATCCTGAGGCCCAGGGCCTTTGGTTCTGGTCTGGCAGGGGTTGGGTGGGTCTCTAGAGGCTGGGTTGGGGAGGTCTAGGTGAGGCGGTGTCTTTTTTACCTAAGAAGATTCCCTGACTTTTGAAAGGTGACCAGACTAAAGTGAGGACAAAGGCTAGAGAGATAGCTCAGCAGTTAGGAGCTCCGGCTGCTCTTGCAGATGCCCGGGGTTTGGTCCTTAGCACCCACATGGTGGCTCACAGCCATCCATAACTCCAGTTCCAGGAGATCTAATGCCCTCTTCTGAACTTGATTGTCACACGTGTACACAGATGGTACACATAACTAATTCATGCAAAACACATCGGATCAATCTAAATAAAAGGTGAAAGCAAGGTCAGACGTGTGTGTGGAAGTTGTTAGTGTGTGGATGGTGATGGTGATGAGCACCAGTCCTGGGCCAGTGAGGGTGTTCCCACACCCTCTCCCTCACATCACATCACAGGTTCCTGTTCAGAGAAGAGTCAGGTGTCAGGACTGGAGTGTGGGGTGAGGCCCAGAAGGAGCCCCGAATGGGCTGCAGTGTGCCTCCAGTGGGCACCAGCAGAGTAGCTGGGCTAGTGGTGATGAGATGGCTAAGCTCTGCCCCACCAGGACCATGCACAGCGCTAATGAGAGCTCAGTAATGGTTTTATATGGAAGGGGCAGGGCTCTGACGCACCATGTGTGCCCGTGGAGGAGGCATCTAGGGGCACACCTTCATTTTAGAAATTATAGAGAAGCAGAAAGTCAAAAATAAATATTGCTCCTGAAGCTTCTTTGAAGGCTGGTGTATGTGCTTTGGGGCGTGTCCTCCTGGCTGGGCTGGTGAACTCACGTTCTCACCATGTGTTAACTGAGCACCTACTATGTGCTGGGTTCCCGCTGGGCACTGGGAATAGTGAGCCGAGCCAGGCAAGTGTGCCCCATGTGTCTGCTGAGCTTAGTTCAGTGACTCAGTCATCTAAGTAAATAAATACGTTTGTGGCCACTGCTTTGAGGCAAAGTCCAGGCATGAACTTGACGTCATGGAAGGCTTCCCTGAGAAGTGTTGGATCTGAACTCTGAGTGGTAACTGGTCAGCATGGGCAGGGCTTCGAGACAGGAGAAAGTAGGGCACACTGGCAGATTGGAAGAGGGTGTTCGTGTGGCAGCCTAGTGAGATGAGAAACCGGAAGGTGGGGTTTCTGAGGTAGGTGGGCGACTGCTCTCCTCCAGGATGGCTGCGGAATTCAGACCCATGGTCTGACCTGGCCATGGTTGGAGACTTGGTCTGTGTCGCTCATGGGTGTAGGGAAGTAGACAGATGGGCAGACACATAGTAGGTGCTTAGGGAACATCAAACAAATGCAGCGAAGCGACCGGATGGATATTTTTACTAAATGGGGATCAGCCAGCCCCAGCAGATCTGTAACCTGCTTTTCCTTTCCCCTGTATAAACAGTGAGTTTCAAGAATCTGTCTCTGTCAGTTTATATTCTGCTTTGATGAAATTCTTAATGTTTTTTTCTTCTTTTCGTCCCTGTCCAGGAAGGAGCGGAGGCCCTGGTGCCCTGCCCTCAGTGCTGACTGCCCAGCGAGAGTGACTGGAATAAGCAAGCAGAGACCCGGTGAGTGCGCCCCAGAGTGTGGCCAGGGCTGCAGGGGCGGCTGTGGGCCGGGATAAATGACTTAGATTTTGCTGTGAGATCCAAAGAAAGTTGTGGATGGGATGCCCTGTGTGCACGTGGTGAGAGACGCTAGGGTGGTCTGAGGGAGAGAAGGGATCTGAGCGTTATTTAGGGAAGTGGGAAAGACAGCCACCGTGGAGGGTGGGACGTGGGACGTGAGGGGGGGGGCTGTCTGGCTAGCCTGGGGGACAGAGGTAGGTGGGGAATGGTGAGGTTCATCAGCTGCCCTAGGTGTGAAATAAGCTTCCAGATGACACCAGTCTTCCTGCTTCTCCATTTACCA
The DNA here is from genome assembly GCF_947179515.1 of Apodemus sylvaticus. Classification (NCBI taxonomy): domain Eukaryota; kingdom Metazoa; phylum Chordata; class Mammalia; order Rodentia; family Muridae; genus Apodemus; species Apodemus sylvaticus. Next base: position 133,075,877 of record NC_067474.1, on the reverse strand, counting down.
TGTTTCTGTATGGAAGACAGACTGCTTGTCAGCTGAGGAGTGTGGGAGGAGGAGCAGGGTACTCAGGGCAGTGGGCTGGAGCTCTAGGGAACAAGGTCGGGGAGTTAGTTAGGAGTCTACGTGGTGGGCGATTCTTCCAGCCGTCACTTCATTCAGGGAACACCGGCAAGTGGTGCCTCATGCAGCAGACAGGGCAAACAACGTGGATGTGATTAGATTTGCATTTAAAGCGGGCAGTGGTGGTGCACACCTTTAATCCTAGTACTTAGGAGGCAGAGGCAGGCAGATCTCTGAGTTTGAGGCCAGCCTGGTCTCCAGAGTGAGTTCCAGGACAGCCAGGGCTACACAGAGAAACCCTGTCTCAAAACAACAGGCAAGCATATAAACAAACAAACAAACAAACAAACAAAAAAACCAATTATTTTTATTTTATGGGTGTATTTGCCTACACATATGTATATATACCATGTGTATGCCTGGTACTCATGGCGGCAGAAGAGGGGGTTGGATCCGTTACAGAGTGGGGTGAGCCCCCATCCATGTGGGTAGTGGGAACTGAACCTGGGTTCCCAACAAGAGCTTTAAAGCACTCTTAACTGGTAAGCCATCTCTCCAGCCCCAGGTTTTTGTATTTTTGAGAGCTGAAGGCACCAATGGCTTGTGTTCAGGATGAACTGGAAGGAAGGGACGGAAGGCAGGGTGCCCTCTGAGGGGCTGGGGGACAGTTGGGATAAACGAGGGGCGATTTCAAACTTCCCCACAAGTCGGGTGTTTAGAGTGAAGAAAGGGCCTCCAAGGATTTGCTGACCTAGCTAACAGGGTGTCCCTGAGCTTGGTGGGCCTTTCTCAGTAAGCTTCTCAAAGGCAAGACCCCTGCCTCCTGGCCCTCACCCTGGTCATTGAACAGTTCTAGATAGATGGTTAAACAGAGGGAGCCGTGACAAGGATTGATCTGAGCCACTGAAGAGGCTCCGCAGGTAAATGTTCTTGCTGCCCAACAGCCCAAGTTCCATTCCCAGAACCCAGTGGTAAACGTGGAAGCAGAGAATTGACTCCACAGAGTTGTCCTCTGACCCCTGCATAACCGCACACAATTATAACAAATACATTTTAAAAAAAAAAAAAGAAAAAGAAATGGATCTGGTCTAGATGGAGAGGAACGCGGGTGCTGTGAGTAGTCGCACTTGATGAAACGGGCAGTGAGGTTATGCAGAAGGACAAAAGGGGCCGCCATGGACAGGAAAGGTCAGCGGGGAGAATGGGGGAAAGGGTACCATGCGCCCTTCTGCCCGTCCTCAGGTGATGGGCCTCATCTGCTTAGAAGTCCAGAAGAGGCTGGGAAAGAAGAGCCCTTTGTGCTCTGGGATTGTTAATGGCTTGTCTGGAGGGTGGAGATGGGGTGTGTATGGGGCCTCCTGTCCTGGAGGCCGAGTTAATTTGAGGGTAGAGAGAGATGCTTTGAGAGTCTACAGACCAGGAAGGTGCTGATGTGAACGTCAGGTAGGTTAGGATAGGACTGCCTGTGGTTGAAGGGTAAGTGATTCTTAGGGACTGGGTTCTAGAGCAAGGTCAGCCTGTAGGCTGAGCGCTGTCATCTGTCAGGGTTTCTCAGTTGTGATACTGTGAACTTTCTAGACAAGGTGAAAGTTCTTTGTGGGGCTGACCTGATGTTGTAAGATGCCTCAAGTATCCCGGGATTCTTCCCATTCGTTGCTAGCTAGTACCATCCCCAGTCCTAACAAAGATGTCTCCAGACATTACCTCATGTCCTGTGGCAGGGCAGAGTCACCCTGGACTGAGAACCACTGGTTTGTATCACTTCTGTGATTTCACTAAACTGTACAATCTGGAAACCTAGGGGCAGTCACTTGGAAGATGTGTTTATGGACCACTTGAACCTGGTTCTGAAGTGGATAGTGGCTTGGGCAAGAGAAGGCAGTAAAGATGATGAACATTAATCTAAGGGATCGCACCCCACACCCACAAGGAAAAGACTGAGGGGTTGTAGCTGTAGAAAGCAATCTATTCTGATTTTTGTTTGTTTCATAACGAGGCCCCTGTTAGGTTCTTGGCTGCCACTCACAGAGATTTTGACACTCGTGGTTTCCCCTTTGACTCCCCAGACATGCAGAAGCTGAGGGCTACAAAGGGGGCCTCAGTGTAGTCAGAGTATCCCTAATACTGGAGTGGGAGGGCATGTTGTTCCTGGCTGGAGACGGTAAGACTGTCTCAGGCTCCTTCCTGCCAGCTACCTCTGGGCCGGGGTCAAGGATAAGGCTGTGATTTATTCCCATCATAATCTAGCGATTGGTTTGGTGAGAGTTGGAAACAGGTTGGTTTTCCCTTCCCAAGTGTGACAAGGCCGGCTTCTGCCTCCGTGGCTGCTGTTGCTGCTGCTGCAGTACCACACGGTGAACTATCCAGGACGTGACAAAAGGGCTTGGTAGCTGCCGCCACAGGTTAGGAGATGAACAGCTCTCAGCTCTCCCAGCCCGGTGTGCATCTTGTCGCTTAAGCTCTGACTGAGCATACTGTGGAACTTCAGAGGCTCCTTCTTCTGCCCATGGCCGTGTTTGGCCTCCAGTCTCCTGGGAGCCAGGGTCCTGGCCTGAAGAGGAGTGGTGGGGGAGGCTAGAGGAACAGGTGGTATTTGGAGACTAATTAATATTTGTGAATAATAACTCATGCCCACGGGAAACAAATCAATCTGTGTTTGCATATTCATGAGGGGGCCTTGAGAATGGTCCCAGCTGTTTTCCATCCCGGAATCCCTTGGTCCTGGCGTCACATGGTCTCTTGGGGGGTCCTCTTTGGCCCTGGCAGGGATGGTTAGGGTGAACCTCATGGAAGTGACACGCATTTTCCATGAGACACATCCACGACTCCTGTGGCTTGTTGTTGAGCCTGCTGATCCCTTTTCCTCCGAGCAGTGTGGTTCCCAGGCTCTTTGGTTTCACACACAGTTCAGTTTCCAAAAGTGCTCAGGGCCAGACAGGGGGTTAGCAGTTTTTTGTTTTGTTTTTTTTTTTTTTTTTTTGCCAAGTAAGGACATTATAAAAAAAACAACTGCTATCTGCTGTCCCTATCACTTCATACAAGAAAGGATATTTTAGCACCAAGGACAAAATTTGAGAATAAAGGACATTTCTTCCTAAGAAAGGGCAGTTGGCAGCTTTACAGTGGTGTAGTAAGGAAAAAAGATATATCAAAGCCATTCTGAATGTAGAAAAATTATACTCAATTATATCCTATAATATCGTATGCCACGTAATTGTTTTCCTGACCAAGTATGTCAGTTCAGTGGAACCGATGGTCTGCAGTACAATTCACAGATGGGCTTGAGTGCCCGCAGGCTTGGGGCCTTGATGCTCTCTGAATTGTCCCAGGCACAAACTCACCCGTCCATGTTGGTGGAGTGACTGTCGTTCTGAGCACCGCTGTATTGGGCGGGTACACGAGGCAGACTTGGTCTGCAGAGGACCTGGAGACCAGGGTGTGGGCAGGTCCAACATCTAGACTTAACCAAAGCCTGGGACCCAGGGCTGCTCACCTCTCCTCTGGTGAGGGAGGAGGCCCTGGAGCTGACCCCAGGGGCAGGCTCTGTGCCCAGAGTCCAGGGGTGGGAGTTGCTGAGAGGGAGAGGCCCTGCCTGGGGAGACTGTATGGTTGCCAGAGCAGTTCCCTGTTTGTCCCTGGGGTCTCCTGGTGTTTCTAGTTGTCGGTGGCCTTGTATTCAAGGATTACTGGGAGCAACTCTCTTTTGGGGGAATGTCTAGATTTTCAACCGAAAAAAAAGAGGTTTAAATATATCATGTGTATGAGTGTCTGCCTGCCTTCCTGCAGGTCTGTGTACCATGTGTCTGGTGCCCACAGAGGGCAGAGGAGGGCATTGGATCTTCTGGAACTGGAGTTAGACAGTTGTAAGCCATCATGCAGGTGCTGGGAATCTAATGCAAGTCCTCGGGCAGCCAGCGCCTTTAACTCTGAGCCATCTCTCTGGCCCCTATTTTCAACTCAGCTGCCTATGTACTATACTGTGGAAGTGTACACAGTATTCTGAACACTCTACCTGACATACACAGGCCATCTTGAATCCCCAAGTAAGAGCACCGGCCTTTGCTATCCTGGAGATTGGGCTCAGATAACACTTGTGGCCACATTTTCGCTTGCCTGTCCTGGGAATGAGACACTATGGTGGCTTTACTGAGAGGAGTTTTGTTCCTATTTAATAGTTAATATCAGCCCCCCCCCTCGTGTCTGTGACACCTCTGTGAGCATCCCTGTGATATCCTCATGAGGCAGCTGTACCCGCAGATGTCTGTACCCTCTGTGTACCCCCACATGATGTCTGGACCAGACGCTGTTACCACGATGTCTGCACCTGGGAGTTAATGTGCTGTGATTGCTATACTAAGGCAGCTACAGGGGATTAAAGCTCTGTAATTGTACTGGGGAATTTTGTCCCATGATGACTGTGCTGTGCATTTTTGTGCTGTGTAACATCTATTCTGTTCATCCCTTTATGTCCGTACCAGGGAGATATGTCCCCATGATACTTGTGCTGAAGATTATGTCCATATGGTGTCTGTGCTGGGGGTGGGGAAGTGTGCTTGGAATGCCCGAGCACAGAAGTTAAACTCACTCATGAGACCTGCCCGGAACACTCTGCCTGACCTGTGGGGTGTCACCCTTCTGAATTGTACCCTGGGTAATGGTACCAAAGCTAGAGTCCTACCTGAGGACACTGTTCCCATGGTAACCTGGCCAGGCCACCTGGCGTCTCAATGGCCACACTAAGATAATCATGGTGCTGTGATAAATAAGCCCAGATAAGACTTTAACAGTACAGACCCCGTCCTGACATGGCAGTGTATGGCCTCAGTGTGGACTGAACCACCTCAGCTCTCTGGTCCCTTGGAGGAATTCCCAGCCTGGAATGAGTAGTGTGGGACTCTGTCCTGTCCCTTTAATGTCACTCTCGTGCCACTTACCCTTTCCCTACAGGTTGGGTAAGCTTCTGAGGCAGGGATGTCTCCCCTTCCCAGCGACTCTAGCCCGGCTCACGTCACAGCCCCGCCTGCCTTACCTTTGCCCAGTCACCTCATGATCTGGACTGTCCTAAGTTCAGATGAGGGGTCAAGTCCCAGGGAGGAGCAGAGCCATGGCTGTGTTGCACCCCTCCTGTTCTCCTGTCCTCTCACTTTGGGGGGGGGGTCCCCATGGGATCCCAAGTTGGCAGTTGTAGGGTTTTTGTGGGCATGTTTTTGTTTTAATCCCGGATGTGGGCTATGGGGCGGCTTCAGATGGTCCACGGCGGCTGACAGTGATTTGCCTCATGCTCTAGCAGGGGTGTGATTTCTGCATTGGCAGATAGTTTCTGTGATTGTATGATGCTTAGAAATCGGGGAATTTTTCAGAGGGTATTAATATTTGGAAAGGCGGGATGGGTTATTGGTTGTTGTTTGGTTGTTAAGTAGTTGGGTGCAAAGAAGGAATGAGAAGAAATTAGATGTCTTGACTGTGAAGATCAAACTTGCCCCAAGGAGCTTCATACCCTACCCTATTCAGCAGGAAGCTGTCTAATGATAATGTTTCCCCCTTTCCCCCCTACCCTTTTTTCTCTCCTATGCTAAGAGGATGAAAGTGTGGAAGAAAAGGGGATGGTAAGAAGGGTGGAAGAGAAAAGAACCCACAAGGTAGCAAAGGTCCAGCTATACTGAGACGTGTCCAATGCACTCGTCCATTAGACCTTGTTGTATTTTCAGAGCATGGGTGAAGCCTGGCCATGCGCAGGTGGCCGGTTTGTGGCAGCGGCAGGATTGATGGGCCCTGCTGCATGTCACCTAGGTCCCCAGGCAGGCAACATGGAACAGGAACCTTTAGAAGCTCACCCCTGGGTACATAGTGTGGCCACTGAAAGGCTTCCGCATGTGTTTGCAGAATGGGAAAGGCATGTGGACAGGAGCGAGAGCAAGGTCTGGAGGGCTCCGGCTAGCCCAGGCACAGCCCTCCCCCCTGCTCTGGACACCAGGAGCAAGGGGTGCTGAAGCTCGGACTCTAGACGCTCAGTGGTTTGTTTGTCTTTGGGACAGGAAGGTGCTGTGGGAATTGGGTAGGTTGAGAGTGACCAGGCAGGGCAACTGTAAATTGTAGAGAGCAGTCCTGGCGAGCCCTGACGGGTTGTGGCTTTGGCTGTGAGCCTCTGACGACGTGGAAGCAACTACTGCTAAGTCTGTGTACTGGGGCCTTTGCTGAGTGTCCTGGGGTCTGGCCACTTGCTTTCTGAAGAAGAGCACCAGGATATCCCATGGTCTAAGATGTCCTGAGACTGTAAAACTACTTGACTGCTCCCTGTTCCTGTCTCTGTCTTGGTTTTGTTTGGTTTTTGTCCCAAACTGTATGTGTCTTTGACTCCATTTCCCTGCCCCCATCCCCTTAATGGTTAAGTTGGAAACTCAAGATCTGGAATGGACCACCCTTTCGCTAGTTTCTAACTAGCTTTCTTCCCCCTCCTGGCGCTTAGAGGATGCCCTGAAGGACTCTGCACTCTTCCCATAGGATGGTTTCCTTCAGTGGTGAGGGAGCTTGGGTAGCCGTTGCATAGTCCTGTGTGGGTCTGCTGAACTCCGAATGGGCAGTGAGGGTGGTTGGGGGTGGGGGCAGAGGAGCATGTGAGCAGTGGGAACTCAGGGGACACTGGCTAATTGCCCTGCCCTTCTCTGCATTACAGGAGGATTGATTGCCTTGGGCTGCGACTGGCTGTGGAGCTAGAACCCTGGATGGCCCCTGAACCAGCCCCAGGGAGGAGGATGGTGCCCCTCGTGCCTGCCCTCGTGATGCTTGGTTTGATGGCAGGTGCTCATGGCGACAGTAAGTCTGACTCCTCATCCGACAGATACACCGTGTTGGAAAGTGACTTACCTCCCAGCAGGTCTCTAGAATGCAATACCGGACTAGGTCTCAGGAAAAAGAAACAGGATGACCATAGATAACCCTGTAGTCCTCCTGCCCTAGAGACCCGCACTAGGAAAGCCCTCTTCGAGGAGTAGCTGCTTCTACTTCCTCTGACCAGCCTGCTGAGCACCTGGGTACCCCTTAGGCTCTGCAGAGTGGTGCCTGTCTAAGCGTGACCCTGTTATACAGAGCTGGGGAGCCGTGTCTTGGATTCATGTGATCTTTGTGTGACAGGCACAGGCATGTGCTGCGTCCACATTGCAGATCTCTGTAGAAGGCCCTGAGTAGAAGGAAGCAGGGTACCTCACGTCCACAGGTCCAGGGAGGACTCAGAAGCTCAGTTACCCATATCCTTCCCTGAGGCAGGCCTGCAATCCCTGGAAAATGGGGAAGGACTGTGTCACTTGGCTTGCAGGAAGGAGAGAGGGGGCAGGGAATGAAAGTGAGTGTGTGTTTGTGTGTTGGGGGGACGATTTGTCCCCTACTCCAATCCAACTCTGAACTTTGGTCTCTTCCCTGCTGCTGCCCTTCCCCCTGCCTGGCACTATAAGACTGGCCATAGCCCGCCCTGTCACCATGGTTACCACTGCTTGGTTGCTGGAAGGAGGCGGAGCACAGGACAGGCTTAGCCAATCTGCAGACTGGGGGGAGGGGCAAGGTCGGAGCTGAGGTCCCTTGGGGGGAAGGGGCTATTCCCAGCCAGTCCTGAACCCAGAGGCAGTCCAGGGCCAACCCAGGGGTCAGGCCCCAGGACAGTAGGCCATAGGGATCCTTCTATCCCCTCCGGGTCTCTAGACAAGAGCCTTGTCCCACCAGGGCTCTATCTAAAAGGCTCATTAATAATTCAGGAGCCAGTTATAGAAGAGGGTGGCCCTGGAGCACCTCCCTTTGTCCTCAGAGGCTGGGCCCTGCATAAGGGAGAATGGGAGGGAGAGGGCCTTTCTCTGGAGAGTCTAGCCAGTGGGGTGCAGGGCTAGGGGTCTAGAAGAAAGTCAGGTGGAAAACTTTAGAAGGGGGGATGTCAGGGTGACCCTTAGGCCTGGCTGGGGCTGATGGGAGAGAGCTTGGAGCTGCAGGGGCAGGAAAGGGAGGGGATCCTGGGGCCCAGCACCCGAGGTGTGACTGCCATTGGGTAGTCAGTGGCCCTCAGATGGTGTTGTCATTCTTCTCCGTCTCAGGGCCCAGACAACAGGGGAGATGTGCCACTGAGTTTTGAGAAACAGTGAGGCCTAGGAGAACAACTGACTTCCCCATCTTCCCTCTAACCCAGCACTCCCCAGCCTGCACCCCTCAGTCCCACCGTCCTGTCTGCCCCCCAGTTTTCTCTCTGTGACCGGCATTACTATCCACCTGGTCACCGAGTCAGAAAGCTGGGCCTTCTCTCAGCTTCTCTCTCCCTTTCATTCCACGTGTGATCTGCCTCCAGGTTCTGCGGCCTCTAGCTTCTGAGTGTCTTTGGAATGTATCCACTTCACTCTCCCTGCCCCCTTCTGCCAAGCCTCCTTCGGCTTCTGCTTGAGTTTGTGCATCAGGAAACCTTCTAGGGGTTTCCCTGCCTCCAGTCCCTGTCCTCTGAACCCATTCTCTACTCCACAGTGGGAGTCAGGTTGCACCTCTTCACTCCCCAACTGCCTGCAGGGTGAGCTTGAGTGTCTGACTCTCTGCTACCCTACCCTTCACTGTCCCTCTTCCCCGGGACCCGCCATGTTCTCTCCTCCGGCTGCACAGAGCTCCCATGTCCAGGCCTCCTTCGTGCTTTGTAGCTCCACTTCTGTGGTCAGGTGTGATGACGCGGGCCTGTATTCCTAGCGTTTGAGAGGTAGAAGCGGGAGGATTAAGAGTTCTAGAGGATCTTGGCTATGTAGTAACTTGAAGACAAGCCTGGGCTACGTGACTATCTCCAAAAACAAACAAGGTGTGTGTGGGGGGTACGTTTTCCCTCCCTCTACATGACCAGATCTGACTCAGCTGTCATGACTTCCTGTAGCAGTGTAGTCATGCTCTGGCCCTCTGCAGTCCTCATAGCGTGCTCTGGTGGCATTTTGCCCTGGTCTGTCTGCCCTGGAGGCTGGGAGTCCTGGGAGTTCAGACATTTCCAGCTCAGGGTCTAGAGGGGGTTGGTGTATACATAAAGGGGGCAGGACAGTCCTGACCGCCATGAAGCCGGGAGCTGAAGCTGCTTTTCGGGCAGATTTCCAGGAATCTTCCTGCTGGCTCCTTAGTAATGTGGTTACAGAGACCAAGCAGGGACTTGATTGTGGGAACCGAGTGAGAGGCGGGAACCTGCCTCAGCTAAGGGTGGACCCCCAGGTACTGTGACTTAAGCACTGTCCGAGGCCAAGAGCCATCAGCTAGGGGCTGTGGTCAGCCAACCTCAGGAGTCAGGGCCTGCCCCTCCTACCCTACCTTTAAACTGCTCTCATCTTTTCAGTCTCCCCCCATGGTGGCTAGGCTTAGACTGAACTTGGGAGACTTCTCACTAGGGGCAAGCAGCCAGACACGGACAGGGTTGCTGCAGAAGGCAGGGCCGGGGGGCCCCCAGAGAATTGACGACCAGAGAGAGCAGTGAAGCGCAGAGTGGACAAATGTGTTTCTATAGGCCTCTTAACGAGACAAATGAATGGGGGCCCTGGCCTCAGAGGGGAGAGGAGGGCTGCTGGGGAGAGAAGCAGCTGCCAAGAGTTAGCCTGGAGGCCTAGCGTTGACGCCTAGTCAGCTCCAGTGGAGACCTGGGTACAAAGGGACGCACGCATGCTTGCATGCACGCACACTTCTGAACCTCCCTCAGCTCAGCTCCCCACCCCAGGGGTTTGTGCCTTCTCGGGGAGGGAAGATATATGTGGATGTGGGCATAGAGGTGGGCTTGGTCCAGTCCTCAGACAGGTTTCTGTTGATCTCATGTGGTACTTGTTAGGAGAGAAAGAGTCTGCCCAGCCCCATCACAACATAGAACCCACCACGCTGGGCACAAGTCTGTGAGCTAACAGAACAGTGGGGGCAGGTTGGGGCAGCGCTGGCACAGGCAGTAGCCTGAATATCTTGAGAGGCTTCCTGGAATTGAGGGCCCCTGAAGATGAGTGGGCATTTGCTGACAGAGTATTGCCCAATGAAGAAATGAGACTGGCAGAAAGAGTCATACCCCTGGTCTTACGAGCTTATGAGAAAGCCAGAGTGAGGCCTGAAGACAGCACAGGCCAGCGACAGGATCCCCCAAGACCAGGTGCATGCTGGGTCCTGGTTATGACCAGGTTATTTGCAGGCATTAAAGTTGAGCAAGGTGCTTGGTAGCTGAAGGGATCGGAGGTTTGAAGCAGCGATGCAGGGGACTGAAAAGTATGTGTGTCTCTTCCCATTTCTCCTCCTCCAAAACCCCTGCCTTGGACCGTGGCAGCCCCACCCCCACCCCCATGCTTATGGGTGGCCCGTCTAGGCCCCGCCCTCTGGAGCTTCCGTCACAAGCGCTTTCTCTGAGCCTGTTTTCCTATTGCACAACAGGGGTAATCACTCCTACCTGTAAAGGTTAACCAGGGTCACATGGGCAAGGCACCTGGCACCTATTAAGTTCTCCCCCTGTTAGCCTCCTGGAGCTAGGATTGCCCTTGAGTGGACAGGGCTGGGGAACGTCGCCAGAGGCAGTCACAGGAGCTCATTAACCGACTCCCCAGCTCACTAGCCACTCAGGGCCTGGGAAATCACCTCTCCAGCAGCTCCCCTGCCCTCATGGTCCCAAAGTGCCGTGTGCGCTTCTTCCTCCATGTGCAACGCTGTTTATGTGCCCGTGTATATGTGCCCCTCAGGGGAGGCACAAAATAGCAATCAGTCTCCCTGTGGAGCCCTCTTGGAGGTGGCCCAGTTTAGCTGTCTCTGGCAGTGTCGCATGTCTGCGTGTCTCCAGGGGGTGTGCTTCCCTCTAGCCCGAGCCAGCCCCTCTCTTTGGTGACTTACTCTCACATAACAGGGTCAGCTGTTGACATGTAAAGAATGACCCAGGGTACCCGACTGTGAGTAGCTGCCCACAGGGCTGGGTGACACAGCAGGTAACTGTGACACAAAGCTGATCCTTGCTTGTTCAGATGACACCCTGTTTTCTGGTTCAGAAGTTTTGTTCATAGACCAAGATGGCTCAGCAAGTAAAGGCACTCACCACCAGGCCATTTTATTTTGTCTCTGGACTTTACGTAGTGGAAGGAGAGAACTGGTTCCCCTGACCTCCACATGTGCACCAAGGCACGTATACACACGCATGTACACACACATACACACCACCAGCTGATAAGGCCCCCAGGGCAGACTGGCCACAGTATCCTGGCTTTACCTGCTTGCCTGGCACTGCAGCTGGCACTGGGGTGTAGGGCAGGCTTCCCCAGTGTGGAAGAGGGGCTAGTGAGGAATACAGGGTACACACAGAGGCAGGCCTGGAGTGAGTAAGGCCAAGCTAACTTCCCAGCATAGTGCTTGACCAAGCAAGTGCATACAAAACAAGATCCTTGTTGAAATGGAAAAGGGGGGATTTAGAGAGGCTAGCAGGAACAAATTTGGGGAGACAGTGTAGAGACAAGATTTGATTGTGATCTCTGAAAGTCTCCTGAGGAACAACAGGGAAATCCAAAAGAAAAGCTAGCTAGAGCTCTGGAATGAGGAAGAGCCAGGCAGCCTGGGCCTCTGTGAGGGTCCCCTTAGGAGAAAGCAAGGCAAGGCCTTGGAGTAGCACTGCAAGCCTGATCCTGGGCAGCACCCTGGCTCTTCTCCAGCCTGCCAGGGAGAGGAGTAGTTGTACCTCCCTGATGGCCCCGGGCCTTGGGCACAGTCCAGCCCCCACACAGCTTCCAGGCCTCTTCCTTCTGGCTGCTCTACCTGACTCCTGCCCGGCCTCTGCTCTTTGTTTGGCTCAGGAGGCCCCACCCACCCCACCCCAGCACACTCCTAGTCTTTCTGGTTCTTCAGGTTCCAGTCTCTGGTTTCACTGCAGACACGTTGAGGCAGGACCTGGAGGGGCACTTACTCCTTAGGTTTCTCTCTTGCCTAGAGGGAAGGAGTACGGGAGGCCCCGGTCTTCCTCACTCCTCACATTCCTTCCTCTGTCCTCTTCTTCCTCTGATCTGCACCCCTGGGTGTCAGGAACTTGGTCAGACAATGGGACAGGGTAGAAGACAGGGCAGACATGGAATCTATCTGCCCAGAGCTACAGTCTGTTTGGGAAGCAACTATTAAACATAAAAAAGGTTGTAAGGCTGTGGCCTTCCATGCATACAGAGACCGTGGGCATACTGTGGGAGGGAGGCAGAGGGAGCTGATGGGGGTGAGGGGATAGGGGATAGCTTTCTGAGATGATGATGTTCAGAGGTGACTTAAGAGGTTAGTGGGTAAGGGGTAGTCTAAGAGACTCATAGCAGAAGGTGCAGCTTACGCAAAGGCCCTGAGGCAGCAGAGAGCATTGCTTATTCAGGGCTCTAAAGCCAGGACTCTGGGGAGAGTGGTTGGGTCAGACCTGGCAGAGCTTTGTCTGGTGATGGGAGCTTACTCTTTGTAAAGAGCAGTGGGAGGCCTTTAGAGAGATTTGATCAGGAGGAGGCTTGTTCTCTGGCTTCAGAATAGAGAATAGAGGAGGTGGGGTGGGGGTGACGGAGGCAGGGCCATCAGCTAGTTCAGCCAACCAGTTGTCCTATAGAAGAAATATGAGGTGGTGGCAGTGCAGATGGGGAGGTGGAAGCTACTGGGGTGAGGGAGGGACTAAGAGATGACCTCAGTAGTACTCTTCCTCTCAAGCAGGTATAGGCCACAGTGGCAGGCTCTGTAAATTCTACAGCTAGGAAAGAGCCACGCCTCTCTCCAGAGGCAGCTGGGGGCGGTAGAGGCAGAAAGGAGTTCAGAACTTTTGGGTCACCCGCATGACTTTCCCGCCCCTGCACTGGGTCCTCTGAGTTTCCTTCCTGGGGAGGACACAGGTTATTTAAAGTGAGTTTAGGATTTAGAATGAAGGGTGAACCCCAGCTCCTCCCCAGAACACTTGACTCATTGGTTCCTTCACCACTTGCATGTGTTTCCCTGTCTCTAAAATGAGGGCGATTATTGACCTATTGACCCGAAGGACTGGCGACACTAACAAGTGACTGCCTGCCACTGGCACATGTCCTTAAAAACAAAACCAAAAAAACAGAATTGGTGCTGGAGAGCTGGCTCAGTGGCCAAGAGTGTTTGCCCCAAGTGATCTTGTAGAGACCCGGGTTTGCTTCCCAGCACCCACATCAGACAGTGCACAGCCACCTCCTGTTCTAGAAGATCTCATGTCCCCTTCTGGCCACCGTGAACATTGCATGCGTGTGGTATACATACAGACAAGCAGGCTTGTATACATCAATACAGATAAAACTCCCAAGAATTTATAAACCTTCTTCCAACTGGCATCTCTTTCCTAGTTACAGCGTACTTTAACAGTCAACTGGGCCCCACCTCACCTCTGCTTCTTTTGCCTGACTTTTGCCAGCACTGGCTGTTCTCTTTGACAAGGTCCTCTGTCTCCTATGAACTGTGTACGTCAGGTGTTTTGGACTCTGGTGGGCCTAAATTTGGATCCCAAATGTGTCGGTACTCACTGGCTATGTGACTCTGGTCATGTGACTTGGTCTTTCAGCCTAGAAAGTGGAGACACTGATTGTGCAAGAAGTGACCTAAAGTACCTGGTGCACAGTGGCTATGTTTCTGCCAGGGCCCAACCTGAGCCTGAGCTGATGGGTAACAAGCAGGTGGTCACCTGACGGGCCTGTTCCCAAGGCACTGGCTTCCTGGAGCCGCGCAGCGGCCTGATTAACAGGGAATGGATAACAAGGCATTGCTTAGTCTCAGTGAGCCAGGTTTCTTGGGGCTGTGACCCTAGTGTTGGGACATGGAGGGATAAGAGGCTGTGGGTCAGCCCTGGCATTTAAACCAGGGTATGGCAAGGCATTGGCTGAACCCCTGTCCTCCTCTAGAGTAGGACCTCAGGAGCTGCCCATGCTACAAGAAGGCAGTTGCCAAGCCAGTGGGGGCAGGGGTGGGAGCAGGGAGTTACAGGAAAGCATCCTCTGGGAAGTCATCCAGAGCTCTCGGGAGCTGGAATGTCCAGGCCTCTGGGGCTGTTGGAATGTAGGGGTAGGGAAGAGGAGGAGTCTAGGGTCTGCCTAAGGCTTAGAGTAGATAGAATATCTCCTGGAGAGATTGAGGCTCTTCCCAGAAAGCTGTTCCCCAGTACCTTTTTGATTTTTTTGTTATCCCTGGAGCTTGGAATGACCAGGAGCCAGAGACAAACAGAGGCGGGGCCGACTCCAGACTCCGCTCCTGACCCGCTGCGTCCCATTGGACAAATCTCTTGACCTCCCCACACCTTGATTTCCTCTCTGTAAATGGTAATTATAGCACCCACCTCCTCAGCTTCAAAGAGTTACAGGGGTTCCGCTCTTTGAACAGGGCTCGGCACTTATTAAGCACTATATAAAAGTTAGGTATTATTATTGTTTTCTCTAAGTCTTTCTTGCCCCCTTGCCCCCAAGTCTTGCCACCTGTAGCATTGGCCATGCCTGATGTGATCGTGCCATTTGATTTAGTATCTCTGTCTCTTCCAGGCAAACCTGTCTTTGTTAAGGTCCCCGAGGACCAGACTGGGCTGTCGGGAGGGGTGGCCTCCTTTGTGTGCCAAGCCACAGGAGAACCCAAGCCTCGAATCACGTGGATGAAGAAGGGGAAGAAAGTCAGCTCCCAGCGCTTTGAGGTTCGTCCGGGACTGGCTGGGAGGGCCGGGCAGGCTTTAGGGTTGGCCCGCTCTCAGTTTGGCCTTTCTCTCTTGTTCTTCTTAGTCTCTCTCAAGGGCCTTTTGGGGATGTGAGGAAAACTATAGTAGATCCCCACACCCCTAACAGACTGTGACCACATCTGTCCTGTGACAGGTAATTGAGTTTGACGACGGAGCAGGGTCCGTGCTGCGGATCCAGCCATTACGGGTGCAGCGAGACGAGGCCATTTATGAGTGCACAGCCACCAACAGTCTCGGCGAGATCAACACCAGTGCCAAACTGTCAGTGCTTGAAGGTGTGTGCCGAGGGGGACACGGCATGGTGGCCAGGTAGACAGAGGTGTGGGCAGGGCCCACCAGGACTGGCTGTCCTGGGGTGGGTGCGAGTCAGTGCTCAACAGGCCAAGGTCACAGGTCTGCATCGGAGCCAGTAGTGAGCTTGCCAGCTGTGTGATCTGCTGCTGTGCTGGGCCATTGCTCCCTTGGGTCTGGGTCAGGCTGGAGGGGTGGGGCTGCAGCTCTGTGGCCCTGGGGTTATGTGACGGTGGCAGTGAACCTGGCAGTCACTGGCTCGCTGGCAGTGTACTCCTGGTGCCCTGATGGAAGAGCTGGAGCTGGACTCCCCGTGAAGTTTAGTGTCTCGTCTCATTTGGTGGCTAGTTCATTCGGTTATTCATTCACCCTCTTTCTTTGAGCTGCCGTTAAGCCCAGAATGTCACTTGATATATGCTACCTTCAGTCAGTGTCCGGTAAATTCTGTAAGGAACGTGGACACTTTGCTTCGAGGCCTTTGCCAAGGCCCAGGGTGTAAAGGGGAGCAGAGCTTCCAGAACTCTGAGTGGTCAATTTGAGACTTTTCAAGTGGCGTCTGGAGAGTGGAGAACACGGAGAGGGGGCGAGAGAAATTCACTGAGGCTGGAGGATCGGGCTGAGGAACGAGCCCTTTCTTGAGGACGTAGAAAGTCACAAATAGGGTGGGAAGTGACATGATCAAACCTTGACCACAATGGATACATGAATCTGAATGTGCGTTTTCAAAATACCATATTGATTGTTGCTTTCATTTTTAAATGCAATACCGATATCTGTTCACTGTTAAAAATTGAGGCGCATAGGATAGCGCGGAGGGGGAAATAATAATCTCTTACTATCCTACCCCTCTTGTTATTGGTTATTTCTTGGTGTCCCATTTTCTGTGTGTATGTTTTGTATACACGTATGTATATTTGTATTAATATATATAAACAGAATAGTGATCACACACTGGTCGGTAACTTTGGGGATTTTTGTTTTTTGTTTTTTTCCAGCTAGAGGGCAAACCCAGGGCTTTTCAGACAAGCTCACTTGCTGAACTGGGAGCTCACCTATTTGGCTAGCCTAGTGGCCAGTGAGCTCTAAGAATCTACCTCTGTCTGCCTGCCTGCCCAGCATTTGGGACCCAGGCCCTCGCTTCCATACCCAGCTTCCAGCTTTGCTAGGAAACTGAACTCAGGTCTTCCTGCGTGCTCAGCAGCTTTGTAACTGAGCCACCTCCCCAGCCTGCCTAAAAAAATATATTGTGAAGATTTTTTTTCTTTTTGCCGTTATTTGCACCTTTGTTTTTAATGGATGTGGGTAAGCTGTCACCCTAATTTATTTAGCTATTCCCTTTTTGTTGGGTGCATATGTTCTCAGCTTTCAGCCTTTGTAAGTAAGGTATCACATGTGTCCTCGAAGATACTAAGGCTTTGCTGATCATTTCCTGAGTCTAGGTTCATAGAGTAGAATTGCTAAGTCAAAGGGCACATGCATTCTAAAGCCTTCAATATTGCTAGAAGATTGTGTCTGTTTATATTCTTACCAGGAAGGGCATAAGAGGGCCTCTTCTCTGCACATCTTCACCAGCAGTAGAAATTACCATTAAAAAAAAAAAAAAACTTTGCCAAGTTAATAGGCAAAAAATGGCATCTCAATTTAATTTGCATTTCTTTGATTACAAGAGCAGTTGAACATCTTTTCACATTGGCCATTTTTATGCTTTGGCTTTATGTGTTCACACATGCATCCATTCAGTAATCCTTGCATCTGTGTGTCTTGTGTGAACCAATGGGTTCTAATAGAGCTGTGTTAGGCCCTCCTCGGTAGAGGGGCCATAGATGAAAACGGCTTAAGACAGGGACTCTGGGCCTCATTTGTTCCATCTGGGATCCAGGATATTATACCCACTGTGCAAGCCAGTGTGGAGTTTTACCCATCCCAGATCTCAGAGTCTGTTCTGAAGCTTGCACCCTGAGCTGCTGCTGCTTGGTGTCACTGGGTTATGCTAACCCCACTATCCATTCCATTTGGGGACAGGGGGCAGACAGTTAGCACTGAGCTGAAATCACTGGCTCAGAGGTTCCTTCTGGTCATTTCTGACCTCCAATTTGTGACCCAGGAGAAAGGATTTCTGCCCCAAACTTCACCTGTTGGCATGAGAGTCATGTACCCTGCCTTGCATTTGAGTGGAGTCTGAAAGACTGGAAGTCTAATCCCCATCATGCTGGGTGTCCATCCGCTCAGGCCCCCAGGCTGGGGAGTAGTCTCCTTGTGAGAATGGAGAGCCGATTCATCTAAGACATCCCACTGCCCTCACAACCTTACCCTTTAAAGGGTCTTTCAAGGCCTGGGGAAGAGAACTCACACTTGCAGAGGGTTGCCATTAGAAACAGCCTTCCTGGTCAAGAGTTTCTTTGCATGGATTAGAGATTGTTCTTTCCTCTGTGGTGTTGGGGATGGTCCCTGGTACTATACACATAATTTTATCCCCAGTCTGGGGCTTCAGGATATATATCGATGCCTCTGGGGACTGGAAGATGTCTGATGAAGTGTGGGACAGGTCCCTACTACAACAGAGTGGTTGGAACTGTGGGCCTCATGGGCCCCTCCTGCTCCTGAGATACTGCGCCAGCGAGGCAAAGTGCTGACCTGTCCTGTTGTCTTTGTAACCTTGACGAGCTTAAGGCTTGGCAGAAATGGGTGTCACAGGGGATGGGACCTCAGGGATGCAGCCTAAAGCAATCCTGCCTCATTTCCTCCCCACTCTTCCTGGGGTGGGGGCAGGAAGCTGGGGTGCTTGCCTGCAATAGGTGAAAAGATGGCTTTTCTAGAGCTCTGGGGTTGACACGAGGGGAGAGCCGGGGCCATTTTTGTGAGAGCACCATAGAATCTTAGTAGTGAGAGATAAACTTGGTTTAGGGGCTGGGAGATAGTGCCTGAATGCCTTACTCTCGCCTCACACTGTGTGTGCCCTCCAAGCACAGGCGTGTAAGCTTGCACATCAAGAGATACACAGGCTGTGGGGAGTGCCTGGAGAATGCCTGGGAGCCTGGTCCAGGTGCAGGAGCAGTGAATCTTCAAAAGGGAATCCCACTATTATACTTCCCTCAGGGCCCTCTGCCCTTGCCTCATAGCACCCCAGCTCAGTCCACTCTCACTGCAGCCTCTGGGGACACGGCCATGCCAGGTTCCTTATGACTCTCCGTACCTTATGACTGGAGCAAGACTGCCTCTGGTGCAGCTTGTGTGAGACCTAGCCCACTGTGCTGGGATGGCCAGCCGGTGTGCCAACATCCCTGTCAGGGTACAAGGAGGGGTGTCCAGCACAAGCTGGCTGGGGGTGGGCCTGTCCTGTCCTGGGCTGTGATGAGTACCAGGGCCCTGCCGCCCAGCGTTCCTGTCTGAGTGGTAATTGAAGCCATTAGCGCGCCAGCCTCTCCCTCGCCGGGTAATGGCAGGAAAAGCTCTTCTCGCTCTGCACTCTTGAGGCGGTGGCTGAATCATTCCCCCTCCAACCCGCCCGCTGCCGCCACTGAGACAGGGAATCTGACATTTTCCCTCACAAGGGAGGGGAGGGGTGGGGGAAGGGAGTGAGGCCTTGATTCTGGGCTTTCCCTTCTGAGGTGGAGGGGAGAGTGAGGGTGTTGAGCTCAGTCTGGAGGTCATTAGAGTCCCCAGGGGTTGCAGAGGCCAGGCCAGGCAGAACCATGGTTGGGGAAAACCTCAGGGAGGAGCCTAGACAGCCAAAGGTGTGGTGGAGTCCTAGTGACTGGGTAAGTTCTGAAAGGGATACAGAATGCCCGAATGAAGATGGGGGAAGAGGCAGTGGAGTAGGCTGTCCTGACCTGTGTGTGGGGGGGGGGGGGGGGGGGGGCGCTCAAGGCTGGATGTTTGTCATTTCATCATATAGAAGGTGATATGCTCACAGTGGTGTGAGCATGTGTGAAGGGTTGTGGATACCACAAGTGTGCCGCATCACACAGGAGTTGTATAGCAGGGTGCACGTGTGTGCCTCAGGTAGCTGGGGGGGGGGCATGATGTGTAAGGAGGTGGTATGTACTTTATGGGCTCTGTGCAGTAGTAAAATGTGCACATGTGCACAGCAGGCAACACTGGATTGTGGGGTTCATACGGCAGGTTGGTGTGTGTGTGTGGGGGGGGGTTACAGCAGGTGGTATTATATCTTAGCTTTGTGAACAGCAAGAGAGTCAGGAGTCTGAACTGGATGTGTAGGGTCAGCCTGGTGCTGGTGGGAAGTCAGGTGCTGTATTCAGATTCCTTGTCTCTGGGACCCCGCAGAGTCAGTCAGTCAGAACAGCTGGACAACCATGGATGCTGGACAACATGGGGGGAGGACTAAAGTATTGTTGGCATCCGCTGCCGCCGTCACACCTCAGCAGCTCCTCCATGACCAAACCAGGAGGAGGGCACACCAGGAGTCCTGACTGAACCTGGCCTTAGGATTTAGGACCACTCCTTTCTTCCCCACCCCCACCTACACACTTGTCCTTCCACCTGCTTCCATCTTGGCCTCTGCATCTGCTAAGTGGGCTAGACTGTGCCACCTGTGCCACTCGGCTGGGTCCAGCTAGAGAATCTCAGATCGCCCACCTGGAGAGCAGGCTACAAGGCAATGGCCGGGTGGAGGATGTTCAGTGTAACACTGGCTTGTAGGTTCTAAGGCTTTAGGGTGATAGATAACACACACACACACACACACTCCTCCCCCCAACACACATATAGAATCTTTGGAAATAGCTCCAGGGGAAAAGGCCAACGAGGAGCCCCCTATGACCCTGTCCCGAGGAGTCCTGCCCAGGCTGGGCAGAATGAGTGTGTTTTCCCAGGGATCAGTTTTCCCAGCCCCACCCTTTTTCCTACCCTAAGCCGTTCTATTCCTTTCACTGGTGGTGGGAAGATTAGGGTGAAGAGCTACTATAGGAAGTCCCAAACCTAGAATTCTAGGCAACCCCTGTTCTCCCGGCAGCAATGGCGCTGACAGGCCTCTGGTGTAGAGGCCTTTGGGACATAACCTCCATTTCCTGTGACCACAGTAGATCTCAGGGCCATGAAGATATGAAATGTTATAGCCAGACTTTGGAGGTTCCGACCCAAGATATTCCTGGGTAGGAAGGCACTTCTGGAACGGGGCAGTGGCAGCAGCTTGAAGGTCGGACACGGGGTTTCTTGATTCCTGGATTCTTTTCATTTTTTCCAGTTGTGATAGTCTTTGAAGAAAGAGCTAAGTGAACTCCTTTTTGAATGGAGTCCTCTTCTGTTAGCTGCGGACACAGAAGACTTGGCCTGTGCCCACCTAGCTCTCCAGCCCCGTGCTCACAGGTGTCTGTTTGTCTGTGCTCCTTGCCCTTTCTCCCAGCCTACGATCATGGGCTGAAACAGCAGCGCTAGCAATAGCTCTCATAGTTGGAGGTCTTAGATGCCCCTGGGTATATGTATACCCTCTGTCCTGGGTAAGGTATCCTCCTTACCCTGATGGCCAGGGGAGAGGAGAGCTGACTACGGGCAGATTCATGCTTCAGAGAAGTCCTTGTTGATGCAAAGTAGAGTGGACGTGCATCCGTGAGAGGTAGGTGTAGTCCATCTAGCTAGCAAAAGCCAGCATGACCCCGAACCTTGTGAACAGAAGAGGAAGGGAGATAGATCAAGAGCATGCCAGGTAGCATCCGGCCCAGCTGCCTGCGAGACCCCAGAGGCGGTTGGCTCTGGGTTCCTGGTTCAAGGCTGGTAGACAGCAGAAGCAGTTCTCTATCTAAGATTGAAATACAGGAAGAAGCCCACGTCCGAGGAGGTGAGTTGTTAAGTCTGATTTGAAGCTTGTCAAGTCAGGTGTGTGCAGGCATCAGCAAGGACATGTGTGAGAAGGCCTCATATGGGTTTGCCTGGCACTCTCGAGGGGCAGCTGGAGATGAAATCATGAGAGCCAAGCCAAAGGATCCCAGGAGCTACCTGGCTTTCGCTGTTGGGAGGAGGTTCCTGGGAGCCAAGGCGGCAGCCAGAGCAGGGGAGGCAATGGAAGAGCATGAAGGAGGAGAAGCCAAGCAAGATGAGTATTGGGCAGTGTCCTTTGGATTTAGCTCTGTAGTTGGCACTGACCTTGGCAAGAAGGCTTCTGGAAGCCGCGGGGGTGGCAGCAGGGCAGCAGGGGCTGAAGAGTGCGTGGGAGGCTGTCAGTGGTCTGAACCTAGAGAGGTAAATGGTTAAAAAGAAAATTCCCGGAGCAGGCCTGAGGTAGGGAACCCCAGGAGGGAGAGCCCAGCATGAGCCAGAGCCTGAGTGGTTCTTGGATCCACTGAGTCTGAGGCCTCACCTGCCAGGTTGAATAGGACGCTGTGGAGTGCCAGGGAAACCCAAGGGAGGGGGAATTACTGAGAGGGGGAGACCGTGGCTGCCGACAGGCCCCAAACAGCTCAGACTCAAAAACAAAACAGGCTTTTAAGATGCCAAGTTTGATGAAATCTGAGTGCTGGAAGAGGTGGGAGTTTTCTCTTGGAAAAACAGCTGAAAGTCGAGACTGAAAGCTGCGAAGGGAGAGGGGCCCTGAGGCCCCTCCGGCCCCCCTTACTGCCTGGGAGCCTGGGGGTGGGGGTGCCGGCTAGGCACTGAGCGGGAGAGCTTACAGGTTTGGGAGGGCTCTATCTTGACCCTGTCTTTGCTGAGGATGGAGCTGCTCTGGGGACTGGACTGAGGTGACCCTGGGTTTCCTTGGAGTGCCAAAGGGCAGGGTGGGGCCTGGCCACCCACAGAGGTTCCATTGTAGGTTTGGTCTTACTGTGTCTCCAGGTGTGTGTGTGTGTGTGTGTGTGTGTGGCTTTGCGTGTGTGTGTGTGTGTGTGTGTGTGTGTGTGTGTGTGTGTGTGTGTGTGGCTTTGCATGTCCTCACACCCGTGTTCCCACCCCTCTGCATGCCGCCTCTGGATCTGCCTGCAGCAGTCTGTTTCCACAGGTGCTTGTCACTGCGGATGCCCCTCCACAGGCACATGTAGGTTTCTATTTTTGCACCTGTCTCTTTCTCCTCGTAGTTTTCCAGGTCCCTGGCTGTGCATGTTTCTGAGGTGTCTGTGTGTTCAGGGACAGGGTGATACACTCATGCACAGAGGAGGGGTCAGCCTCGCAGACGGTACCACCCCAGGGAGCCGGGATATGTGCATGCGGATGTGTGCCTACATTCAGAGATGCCGTGAAGCTGGGTAAACACGGGTGAAGAGTTCTCACTGACAGACGGTGCTGGTGCTTGCCCCTACTGCCACCACCCTCCCCTCTAAAGCATCTCCATCTGTTAGCTTTCCCGGTGCAGCCCCCTGCCTCTGGCCCAGACTCCGCCCCAGGCATCCCAGGCTTCACTGGACAAAGAGACCTGTGTGTGTTCTCTAGAGTCCGGCCGCAGCCTCCCTCCCCCACTCATTGCAGCCTGTCGGTCTACACGTCCCACTCACCCCTGCCCCGTCCTCGGCTGTCAGACTCCAGTACACACCCCAGACTCACCTCACTGTCAGGTTCCTCCCTCCCGGCTGTCTTCACTCGCAGTGAGCAGGAAAGCTTTCTGCCTTGCCTGATCATTCTTGATCCTCCTTCCTCCAGGAAGTCACCGGGATAGCAGACGAGAGGTGGAGTCACAGAAATTAGTTCTACTGCCGAGGGGCATCAACTGTGCTCCCTGTCCCTGTCCTGTGTAGTCTCCCCACCCCTTAGACACGCCCTCCCACATGCCCTGTCATCTCTGAGCTCTTAAGACAACAGGACCTCTCTAGGGAAGGGGTCAGGTCTCTCAGCCACAGTATCTGAAGGGCCAGTTGGGTGCAGGAGCCATTCATGAACCACTTGGATCCTCACTCTGTGTGCACAGACATGTGCTGGTGGGGCAGACTTTCATTTGCATGTGGTACTTATGTGTAGAGGTTATCCAGGCTTAGACAACTGTGGCGGTGCCTCTCCAAAGACTCCAAAGGCTTCTCTTTCTGCTTTGGGAACAGTGCAGTGGAGGACCTGGCCGACACTGCGGGACTATATAAGCAGAGGCAACTTACAGTCTCCAGCACTGTTCTGGACCCTAGCAGGCGGGAGCTGGGTGCGCTGCGTTGGTGGAGCTGGAATGCCTAAGGGGGAGCCCCCCCAACTGAGGAGCAGGGGTCTAGGGAGGGGGCGCGGCTGCTCCGCCTAGGTGGGGGCGGGAAGGGCGGTGCCCAGTAGGACTTGGACGCGGAGGCGCGCACCCGCTCGGACACAAGCGCGCGCAGCTCTTCCACCGTGGCACCCGCCTCTCTGCCGTCGCCATGGTTACCGGGTGGCCTGGAGGGGGGAGGGGCCCTCCCACACCAGCAGCCCCTGTGCTGACAGGACATGTTTGGAGGGGCTATAGCGTAACTCGTGGATCCCCCTTATGGAACACGGGCGCGTGGCAGGGGTGTCCACATGTGGGGAGCATTGTGCTTCCTTTACAGCACCTGAAAACGAAGGGGCGTATGTGCATTGGGGGGTCTGCAGTAGAGCCCATAGCTGGAAGCCAGTTGAGGGCGGAGAGAGGAGGAAGGGCGTGGCTCTTCCCAGGGACGCCCCTCCCTTCCCCTGCCCTGCCCACTTTTCTTGCGAGCTAGTCTAAAGCACCAGGGCCTTACCACCTGCTTTCCTCCAAGCCCCACCTCCAATTTAACTGAGTGACCTTGGGCGGGTTTCCAGATTTCTGCCAAGTCCCCATTTGCTCATATGCCTCACAGGGTTTTGGTAAAGATCGTCATTTTGTGAAGCTGTTAGAGAGTACCTGCAACGGAGTGAATGCTTCGTGCGTGGAACCTTTTATCCCTGTGTCCAGAGGCCTCGGTTTTCTCAGTCGTTGATGGGTTGGAAGTGACAGTGTGGCATGCATCCTCTTGAGAAATTTGCCTTGGTCATTAACCTGAGTGGTTCAGACTTCTGTAGACACTGCTCTGGTGGTACTGGGGCGGGGTTTGAAGGTGGCCAGGGGGCCAGTCACTCACTCCACAGGCATCTGGGGAATGTCTGTTGTCCTTGACTGATTAGAGTGTGCTGAGGGCTTCCTGGAGGGAGAGGAGGAAGCAGCAGCAGGTCAGCCCTCGGGGCTGACTGCCCCTCCTGGGGGACAAGTGGGCTAAGAAGCTGCCTTCCCAGCTGCAGGAGCCTCGCGGGCACCAGGGACTGGCTTCTGGGTCCTGTTCCGTAGACGGCTCCTTACACTCACTGGTTTTAGACTTTGGCAGTGATGCCTGAGGGATGATTCGAGCCAAGGACGGAGCCATTTGAGGGTGTGATAATTGAGGGAGGAAAATTAATTGTCCTTAATTTGGCATAGGTCCCAAAGACCTTCCCCGTGTCAAGAATTCAGAGTAGATCCCTGGGACACTGGCCTCGCAAGCTTTTTACTGCTTTCATTCTAGATCAGTGCTTTGCATGTAGGCCATAGAGGCCCGATGACTCCTGGGCTCTGACTCCGGCAGGACCTAGCCACCCATCATCCTGAGCTCCGACTGTTCAGACAGATAGGAGTGAGAGCCTGGAAGAGCAAGCTGGCGCCTGCCTTGCTTAGTGACACAGCTCTAGCAGCCTTGAGCATCCCTGCTGCTAGAAGGGGTGGGGGGGACAGCCCAGGCCTAGGTCTTGCTTATCTTCCGAGTGGTACCAGGCCAAGGAAGCTGTGCATCCACAGTCCTCATTCTCTCCTCTTTCTCTTCTCCTGCTGCTGTTAAATATGATCCTTTCAAGAATCAGCTAAGAGTCAGGACACTGGGATCATACAGCCAAAGAGACCCAGGATTTACATTGGAATTTATAGGGCAGAGACCCAGGATTTACGTTGGAATTTATAGGGCTACGAACAAGGACGTGTATAGCTAATTCCTGGCCAAGCTGGGGGATTCAGGGCCATGATGAGAGATCTCCTATAACCCCAGCTGATACCCTTCTAGGATGACCCTAGAAGTTGCAACTTTGATAGGGTTCCTCTGCCTGCTGTGGCATCTCCGGCTTCATCTCGTCTGTCCCCCTGGGTGCTCCCCTTGGGTTGCCAGGGCAGGTAAGGAAAGCAGGCGCTGTCACCCTGCTCTTTGCTTTTCTCCCTCTGAGGCTGAATCTTCCTGGCATGGGAGCCTGGGTGCAGCAAATGTTCCTATAACCTGTGCTGGGCATGTGCGAGGGAAGAGCAGACTGCTGTCTGGTCCCCCACCACCACACGGCCCAGCTTTTGTGCCAAAAGATAGAAAAAGGGCAGACATTCTCTGTGTCCTCATTAGGTGTGCCCAGAACCAGGCTTGGGAAGAGGAGAGGTACTGTTGCGTTCTGGAAAACACTTGATGGCTTTGCTCCAATGGGAAGGAATTCTTACCAGCCCAGAATGGGAAAGGGGGCCCCTGAGCTATAGTTCCCATATCTGTCTGCCCCAGTGGCTCAGGCCTGATTAATTATAACTTCTAATAGTTAATGGGTGCTTGTTCTGTGTCAGATACCCCTCAGCACCCTGGATTCTTTTTCTGATGGAGTCTTCAAGGTATCTTTACAAGGCAGACACCTAAACCCATAGACAGAGCAAACATCAGTGAGTGAAGAACACTCCTGGGCCCTGAGGTGGTGGTTGGTGGTAGGGATGTCTGCTCCTGGGACTTCTTAAGGAACCTAAGGCTGGCGGGAACGGGTCAAATGGAAGTGATTTCCTTTGTGAGTCGCCAACTCCAGGAAATATTGGGAGGGCTGGTTTTTTGTTGTTGTTGTTGTTGTTTTTATTGTTTGTTGTATTTTTATCTTCTTTGCCTACACATACTTGACATGACCCTTAGGCCTTACCATGGTTATCTGGCCAGGAATGAGTAAGAAAGGCCAAGGGTCAAGGCTGCAGTAGAGAATGGTCAGAGGCAAGACTAGAGTTAGGTCATCTGTAGGGCAGGGCCCAGGGTCAAAGACCTGAGGCTCAGCCATGTGGTGTAGCTGAAGGGATGCAGGCCAAGGAGAGCTCTCATGGTGCTGACAAGGAAGTGGAGGCTGGACAAGCACCGCTCTGGTGGGGTTGTGGCTGTCGATGCTTTGGGAACTTTATTTCCCTTGCCGCCCCCACCCCACATCCATAGAGCACTTTACTGCAGCCAGCAGAGCATTGATCTCTGTTCTTCCCAGGACCTAGAGAGATAAGTGCTGACATCTGCAGTCTGTGCTTCCAGACTTGGCAGCTCCCCAGCAGGGATGTGGTGCTATGGTCCCTCCTGCAGCCCCTGCCTTGCCAAAAGGGACCTAGGACTCTGACTTCTCATTTGGGGTAGGGCTTGTGCTTAGAAGTCAGGAGTGGGAAAGAGAAGTGTACTATGGGTCCCAGCTAGCCTGGAAGTCAGGAGAAAGCTACACAGAGAGGTCCTCAGAGGTGAGCTGAGCTAGTCCTAACACACGTGCCGCTCTTTGTTTGCAGAGGACCAGCTGCCGTCTGGGTTCCCAACTATCGACATGGGACCTCAGCTGAAGGTGGTGGAGAAGGGTCGCACTGCCACCATGCTGTGCGCAGCCGGTGGGAATCCAGACCCTGAGATCTCTTGGTTCAAAGACTTCCTTCCTGTGGACCCTGCTGCAAGCAACGGTCGCATCAAGCAGCTGCGTTCAGGTGAGCTGAGGGAGAGCTAAGGTGGATACCTTGGGGAAGACCAGCCTAGTCCAATTAGGTGCTGGGGTTGAACTTTCTAAGGAAGACGGATTAGAACATTGCTAATATCATGGACCAGAGCTTGCTTAGGGAACAGAATGTGGTGGCTAGTACTGCCCTGATCCTTCTGGCATTGTCCAACACCACACGTTTGGCCAGGACATGCTAGCATGGCAAGCCTGAGGAAGGTGCCCCTGGCTCTTCATCTACTTCCCCAGTGCCCAGCCCACGTCTCTGCTTCTCTAGGCTGCAAGGTTTGCTGGGGAAGGGGCCAGTGATACTTCAGTGATCAGGCTTCAAATGGAGCCTAAGAGCCTGAAACTTGGGGGACTCTGCCTCTGTGCCGTGGCCACCAGAGCCACCTGTCTCCCTCCTATGGATGTCTCAGTCCAGCCACCTTGGAGCCCCGGGAACAAGGATGCCATTGTGACCTAGAGGGAAGTGTCGCCCCATTGATCGATCTGCCTGTGAGGCTCCCGCCAAGAGAATGGATTTTTATTTTGTAGGGATGGAGTGGGTGGGAAACAAGGTTCAGAATCAGCTGGGCTGCATTCTACACCCACTAGGAGCTCAGGATAGACCCACAGGCTTGGCTCTAAAAGTCCTGCTGGCTGGGAGAAGGTAGGCATCTGCCGTATGGCTTGAACTCCTGCTGCCTATCAGCTGTGATATCAACATCATGAAGGGTGTATCTGCCTCTCTTAGGGCTCTGCTGGCTTCAGAGGTGCACACCAGTTCCAGCCCCTCCCTCGCCACTCCTGTCAGGCCCACACCATTTTGGTACCCAGGAAGAATAGGGAGTGATGAGCCACCCAGCAGGGCAGGATTCCGGCCCCAGCCACGGCCGCCTGAGACAGCCCACGAAGTGTTAGCTCATTTAATTTAATTAAAACTCAACAAGATGGAGGCAGCTGTAGTGCAGTTAATTAAAACAGCCATAATCAAGGCAGGAAATGGTCCGGCAGCGTTTGTGGCTGCTGCCCAGCACAGCACAGAGGCCGGCATGGCCCAGCTCCCCTGGATTTGCTCATGGGTGCCCCCAGGCAGGTTCCCCATGCTGCCAGACGGTCCTCCCTGCAGGCCTGACTCCTCCCCAGAATGGCATTGACTGTCTGTGGCAGGCAGCAGTTCTGGGAAGGCCCGCTGTCTCCAGCATTTGTTCATCAAGTATTTATGTAGCGCTTGCTGTGTGCCAGCCCCCGTGCACCCCTCCCCTGCCCATTACTCCCTGGATGCTGCGCACACCTCTTCCTTCTTGTCCTCACAGTGGCCAACAGCCCTTCCTCCTCCTTGAGGAAACCTCCTGCGCCCCCTTAGGCTTGGCCACCCCTGATTTCCTCTAGCTGCCCTGTTGTCCTTGCCTGAAGTTCCTCTAGCCCAGAGACCTGCCAGCCTCACCCTTGCTCTGACAGTCTGTCCTCTGGCAGGCAAACCCATTGTTCCTGGTGCTTTGGTCACCACCTCCTTATCTGTCCCTCTATTAGTCAATGCATCGCAGATATCCTGTATGAGCTCCAGGTGCCACATTTGATGCGGTCTGGATTTCGCTCTATCATAGATAAGCAATGACTTCAATCAGCCATTCCCTGCTCCCATTGGCCATTTGTCCATGAATGGCAACCTGCCCCCGCCCCCAACTGAGAGTGACCCAACGCTTCCATTTAGTAAGGAACCACATCCTCTTCGAGCCTCGCCAAATGGATCTCACATTGGTGCCCTCTTCTCTTTCTGTTGACTCTGTTCTGGCCTGGGACACCAACACTGTTCTCCCTGCTCTAGACTCACTCTGAAAACGCTGTCCTCCGGCACCTGTTGGTATTGCTCATCTCCCTTCTAGACTCTGAGAGCCAGTGCTGGACCCTGGGCTCCTGACCCTTGACCCTGCCTGCGTGGTCAGATACGTGCTCCTGGTCAAGGGACCTGCTCACATCCCATGCCGGCTTTATCTTGGCCTGTCCTATCTATATGCACCTTATTAGTTCTCTGGCCCTAGTTAAGTTAACTTTGTAAGTTTTCATATCTTGCAAAGTAGCTGTGTTAAAGACACAGTGACACTTTGTGGCCTGGTTTGTGGTAAAGGCTCTGTTCCTGCCTCCTGCCGCTTCCCACTTGCAGGTAACCATGGTGAGCCAACCTTGCCCACCTGGCCCTCTACTCACTTTAGCTTCCTGCACTGGGCGCCTGCACCCAGCTTCCCGCTCCTCGTGGAGCCGCCCTGCTGCTTGCCATCAGCGTTGGTCTCCAGCCCTGTTTACCTAGGCTGGACATGGGAGAGGCTGGGACAGATTTGCTGGGTAAGGTGCTCCTCCCCACCATACCCTCACTGAGGAATTATTTTATTGACCTTTGGGACTTATCACTGAAGATGATATCTACTCATTTGACCTTTCCTGATACCGGGAAGCTGTAACTGAAGGATCACAGATAGGCTAGATAGGGTGTATGTCCAGTGCTTGGGAGGAAGCTGTGTGAGGACATCCTTCACAGAGTGGGTTCAGGTCCCTATACACTGGCATATTTTCAAGGACCCTTGTAGTTTTCGTGTCACCAACAGTTCACAGAGTGCTTTTCTACCCTTTATTACTTCTGAGCCTCTTGCAACATCTTTGCAGTAGGATAGGCCATGATGATTATGTCTGCTTTCTGCGGGTCAAAGGGTCACACGTGGTGGTCCTGGGAGGTAACCTCAGTGTCTTCTAAGAGCACAGCCTAACCCTGGAGTCTTAGAAGTAGTTGTATCTATCAGTACTCCAGACATTTGCTCTCCAGACCTCAGGTCCCCGTGATGGTCTCTATAGTGCCGCCAGGCCAGCATCTGAGCCTTAGCACATCTGTACACATCAGCTCTGCTTGAAGGGCTCTTTTCCCGCTGCAGCAATGTGATCGGCTGCCACCGTACCGTTATGGGCCCCTTGAGCTGGAGACTTCAGGCAAGCCCGTGAAGAACAGAAGCCTACTGTGGCAGTGGCAGAGTCAGAGCTGTCAAGTGGAGATGGCGGCTCTGGCTGCAGGAGGAGGCCTCTGGTCCCCCTGATGAGAGACTGTGGCTTCCCCTTCTGCTGTCTGGCCCAGCTCTGACTGGAAGTGCCCATCTATGCTGCTCTGCTCTGCCTTTGACTTAATCTTCCAGAATGGTGCAGTCAGTGTGTGATTACAGTTTCTGGGTTCATTGGCACAAGTCTCCTGGGGAGGCTGACACCTGGGCCCCTTTAGTCCCATATACTGCCTAGTGAAACAGAAAAGCCAGAGCCTCAGTTAATGGGTTAAGTGGAGAAAGAACAGGAACCACAAGTTCAGGGCGTCAGTGACAGGCTGTATACATTACAACCCCCACCCTAGCTCTGGCCTGGACCATAGGAGGTCAGTGGTTGGTGGTCAGTTTTCTGGTCTTAGTATTGCTAACTTTAACACAGGGGACCTTAAGGCAGTTTTGTTTATTTGGCTTAAACCTATTGATGTTTACCATATTAGACATTTAAGATAGAAGATTTTAAATACTTACTAATTATTTTAAAATAATTTAAAAACTATCCAGCGTTAACATAAATAACATTCTAAAATAAAAAAGATGATTCTGTAATCTAAAACAAAAAATATTTAGTTAGGAAAACCTCTTTGTTAATGTGGAGTATAAATGAGGCTGCATTCAACTTGTTAGAGTTACAGCTGTGTAATAACTCTTCTTCAGGAAATGACACTGTATATTCCTAAGAGATGCTCCTAAATAAAGCAGATAGTTCTGTTTTTGAAACAATGTCTTCACTGTATAGCCCTGGGCATGATACTCTATAGAGTCCAGCCTCTCCTGGAACTTGTTACAGTCACCCCATCTCAGCCTCCCAAGTGCTAAGATTACAGGCAGACTCCAGGCACACCCCCAGTCTTAGTATTGTAGGAACTACTAATTGTAGGCTTTATTCTAGTGGACTCCCTAAAAGGTTCTCAGTGATTCTCTCCTTTCCCAAACACACACACGCACGCACGTGCAAACGCGTGTACACACACACACACACACACACACACACGCACCCCTGGAGCACACATGGAGAACCTCTGTGTTGGTCTAGTTGACGTTCCTGTGTGAACACCCCGCCCCTCCCCAGCCACCACCTTTTTGCCTCTTAGCTTCCACATCTGCAGGGTGTCCATCAGGAAGGCTCCAAGTTACATCGGTCAGCTCCTGTTGCCTCACATAAAAGCCTCTTACTGTTTCCAGGCCTCCCTTTCCTCATTTGTGCATAGAGATGAATATTTTTTTCCACGTGGGTGTTGCCAAGTTCAGTGAGACAGGAACTGATCTCTGGCCCTGAGCACTTCAACCCCCTCCCCACTGAAGGGGCTAGAGGGTGGATAGACTTGGATCCGGGTCTGCCTATAGGTTCCTGGCTCTGATGGTTGAAGTGGGAGTCTCGGGACAGTCTCCTGTTAGAAGACAACAGGAGTTCGTGTAACAGGCCTGTCTTAGAAAGGCAAGTGCCTCCCCTTTTAGGCTGCTCATCCCAGGGGTCTGAAGCACCAGACACACAAGGGGTGGATGCTGGCCCTTTGCCTCTTACCAGATAGGCTGAGGAGCTCTGACTACTCTATCCTAATAGGGGCGGGGGGGGGGGGGGGGGGGGAGTTACAGACTGTTAGCCATTGGGTGTGAGCTGAGTCCCATGCCTCCCCGGTTGGATGCCAGGGCTGGTCTGGGTCTTGGTCCCTGATTCATCATGGTAACCTGTGTGAGCTCTCCCCGTAACCCTGCCTGCTTAATGCTCTGATTTTGTTTTGGTAAGTGCTCTACTTGGACGCTTACCCTGTGGGATTTGGGTGATCTTTGGGGTGGGTGCTTCTCCCTTTTCTCTCCATCAGCCCAGCCAGCAAAGGTCATAGGAGCTCAGTCCTACCTCCCCTGTTCCTGTCAACAGCTCCACCAGCTCCAGCTCTCTGCTTCCCCAGAGCAGTGCCAGTGACCCAGGGGACATGCTTCACCCACACTCAGCCTGGCCCAGCCTGGTGCTTGCTCACACAACACTTGAGTCACCCACACTGAGGCCTCCAGTTCTCCATATAGTTAAGGCCCTTTCTGGTGTTTTGTTTTATCTGATTTGGCTTTGTGTGGCTTTCCTTCCTTTTTGTACTAATGTTTCTCTCTGATCTTATTTGCATTCAAATTACCTCGCCAGGTGGTTCACCAATCAGAGGTAAGAATGCTGTCCGTGCATTTCGCCACGCCACGCCACGTCACGTCACACCACGCCACACCACACCACTACTGTCGCCGTTGGTCACCTCCACTCCATCCCGTCCAGTCCGTCACATCCCCATACCCATCCTGCCCTCTCCAGTCTCTCCATCTCCAGCTCCAGCCCCCTTTACCACCAGCCACCACACACCTCCACTCTCAGTCATTTCCTCCTGTGGACTCATCCATTTACAAGTCTGCTTTGTGGACAGACCAGCTGAGACCGCCCAGGATGGCAAACCCTGCTACCCAGCTTTCTAGGTCAGCCCCATAGAAGGGACCCAACTGGTTCCCATAGCAAATCCTAGCCTGAGCCTAAGGCCGGCACAAAGGGAGATGCTCTCTCCAAAAGAAGGTGGCTGGGGGGGCATGACCACATCTGGCCCTTCCCCTTGAGCAGCTCCTTTTTCTTAGATTATTACTTGACCTTTCCTTTAATATTTTGGTCCCATGGTCAAATGAGGATCCTCCCTTAGATCTCTTCAGCAGTGAGGACTAGAGACTTTAGATTATTTTAGGTGGCAATTGGGAAATAAACAGACCCATGCATAACTAGGTCACCGGATCTGTCAGCTCATAGCCCCCCTTCACATAACAGGGTTCTGTAACCTGCTGGTGAGAAAGCACAGATTTTGGGCTGGTAGAGGTCAGGGTTCAAGTCTGTCTCCTCCTAGAACTGGAGCCAGGACCACCTCCCGTCAGGGCTGAGTGACCTACAGGAGAGTGAGGATGGGCATGGACGTTTGTCACATACAGAATGGTAGTTTGTGTTTTTATCCCGCCATTTTCTTCCCACATTGAAGGCTAGAGAGCTCAGGGGAGAAGCTGGGGCTGGGGAGTAACTATTTGTTGCTCTAATAACAGGACTTGGTTTCCCTGCCCTCTCTGCCTCTCCCTGCACATCTGTTACACGCCCACCCTATTTTCCCTACTACTGGGTCCGGGTGTCGATACCAGATTTGGAGATGTCTATGTGCAAATAGATTCAGAGTCTATACTGGGTAATGTCCTAGCTTGCTTTCGATTGCTTTGATAAATACCATGACCAAAGGCGACTTGGGGAGGAAGGGGTTCGTGTGGCCAGCGCATCCCGATTACTATCTGTCATTGAGGGAAGTTGGGGCAGGAGCTTAGGTCAAGAGCGGAGAGACAGTGGAAGTGGAAGAGAGCGGCTTACCGACTTGCTCTCCGTGGCTTGCTCAGTTTGCTTTTTTTATACATGGAGGATTACCTGCCCAGGGAGGGGTGTTACCAGCCACAGAGAGCCAGGCCTCCTACATCAACTGCTAGTCAAGAGAATATCCCACAGACTTGTCTCCTGGCCAATCTAACGGGGGCTTTTTCTCAATTAAGAGTGCCTTTTCTCTCAGGACTCTAGCTTGTGTTAAGTTGACAAAAATAACTCAAGTCTCCTGACCAGACTTAGGCTCTTGGCCCAGGGAGCTTCCTCCTTCCATCAGCTGCAATCCCAGGCATTATTTGTGGCACCAGCTGCCTGTCTCCCCCCAAACCTCTATTGAACTGACCATGGGTAAACCCCACCAGCCAGGGCCCTGGTCCTCCCCTGTTTGAGTGAATGTCTGCTCTAACGGTGTCCATTCATCCCGTGAATATGACCCACTGGCTGCCAGTCAGCACTGGTCTTACAGTTGCTGGGCATTTGTCTTGTGCTCTGATGTCCATGGGGATGCTGAGGTCAAGGTTATGGAGAGGCCAGCCCTTTTCCTCTGTGTTGGTGACACTGCCCCCCCAATCCTGCTGCCAGCCCTCAGCCTTCTGGTGTGCACCTCAGCTCCTGCTGCCATGGTGCCGATGGTGGAAGGGGGCTGTGAGAACACAGCTTGAAATTTCCTCAGAGCTTCCTGTCCAGTCCAGTTAGGTGGGACCTGGCAGGTTCTGTCTGTCCTATGTGGGCGTGATTGTCAGTCGGGGTGGAGGAAGAAGCTCTTTAGAGCTGTTCCAGCTGTTCATGCAGGAGGTGGTTTTCTGTCAGACTGTGTCCTGTGGGGGTTATTAGCTGTCCGTTGGACTGTCCTGTGTGGGTGTAATTGTCTGTCAAATTGTTCCAGGGAGGGGTGTGGTGCTTTGCCCTGTGGGTTTCTCTGTCATAGATAGATAGCCCAGTTTGCATTCACTAGCAGTTTCCAAGTGTTTATTGCTGGGGGTGGGGGGTGGCATTAATGCGAGTAACCCTCCATCTTGGGTTCACTCACTTGACCTGACAGTACGGGTCCCAAATGCAGTTTCATCCATCCTCTCAGAGGGTCTTTTCAGCTACCCCACCCCCAGTCTTGGCTCCTGTCTGTCCGCCTGTGGCCAGGAGCAGCCCCTCAGGGTGCTGGCCCAAGTGGGAGCTACAGTCTCCATTAGCCTTCTAAATTATGCAGAAGCCTTGGTGGGTCGAAGCACTTTAGCAGGACCAAGCTGAAGAAAGTAGCCGGAAAGGGTGGGGCCAGCAGGGTGGAGGTAGAGTCGCAGGAGATGGTGGGAGTGTGGGCCGAGGCTGCTGTGCACCAGGCCCCACAGCAAGCCCCTTCCTTCCCAGTAGGTGATAAAGGACATCACTTGTTTAGGAATTCCAGACCTGAGGATCTGTAGGCTTTGGGGACAAGAACATTGATAAGCATGATTATTAGTAAATAGCCTTAGGACTTGGGACAGTGGTGGGCATTCTATGGACAGTCCCTGGGTGGATCCTGCTTCTAAGTACACATTCTTGATTCTTGCTTAGAGGGACCTGGCTTGTCAGAAAGAGTTTCCTAGAAGCCACAGAGGCCCTCGGCTGTGACCCAGGCGAGGCACTGCAGCAGGGGCTACACTTGTTGTCGAGGCCTCCGTGTTCCAGGCCACACTCACCATGGACCGTGACCGACGTCTTCGCTTGTGTCCCCCCACAGGTGCGTTGCAGATTGAGAGCAGCGAGGAGTCTGACCAAGGCAAGTACGAGTGTGTGGCAACCAACTCCGCAGGCACGCGCTACTCGGCCCCCGCCAACCTGTACGTGCGAGGTAAGAACTTGGCCACACCTGGCTCTGTCAGCTTGGAGCCAAGCCTCACCTGCCAAGCACGCTGCCTGGAGGAGACCTTGGTGCAGAAACTGGAGGGACTCTGCAAGTCTTTCCTTCCCGCATCTTTCTGCAGCAGTTCTCGCAGCCACCACCTCCGTAGCTCCCAGGGGGCATTCTACCAGCAGCCGCCACTGCTTGCCTTCTTTCCCTTCAGGCCCTTGGGGAAGCAGACACTCCCTCCACCCTCTCACCCCTGGGAGTATTTGTATCTCTTGTAGGTCTTTGCTGCCCAGTCCCAGAGCCCTATGGGAGTCTGGAGCCTTCTGAGCAGACATTTCTGTTCCTCTGTGTGTGTGTGTGTGTGTGTGTGTGTGTGTGCGTGTGCGCGCGCGCGCGCTCGCTCATTCAGGGTAGTTGGAGGCACAGACACATGGAATTACATGTGAATGTGCATGTCTGACCTGACTTTCCTCCTGCTACCCCAGCTGGCTGGGCTCTGGGACTCTGGTTCTAAACTTTAGATCTGGCAGGGCTCAGGAATAGACCAGGAGGAGCATCCTGTGTTCTTTGACCAACTCCACCCATCATGTTGCGGGTAAGACTGAGGTAGCTGTGAGCCCCTATGGGTATATTGCCCTGGGCATTCCTAGTTGGAAGGCAATGGACTGGGTGCTGTTTACAGTTTGGTCCACAGCTGAAGGGTCAGGGACTGTTCTGGTATGTCCAGCCTCTATTGATAGCCAGAGGGAATCAAAGTTCACACCTGGTACTGCAAGAGATCATCTGGAAAGCATGGACCTCTCGTTGGCTAAGGGAAAGAGACCAAACTTCCCTGCAATCTCCACTGCAGTGGTAACTCCCTCACTCGAGAGCTTCCCCCCCTCTTTCTGAGGATGGTCTGCCATCTCTCGAGGTCATGGAGCCCAAGTGACAGCAGTGGCCTGTCTTCCGCTCAAGGCAGTTGATAGACTTGCTTACTCAAGGTGGAGAGGTGCAAGCTGCCAGCTACTTACTGAGGGCCAGCCGTGCCCCAGAGCACAGGTTGGTTTGGAAGGGTCACAGGTGTCAGCCTGTTAGTTGACCAGAGGAGCTGTTTGTATTGGGCTAATTGCGTTCCTTCATGGGAATTGGGAAACCCCTAAAACTGTCCTTGTCGTTGAGAGTCCTGTTTACCAGTCAGTGAGATGAACCACTGCTTGTCTTTAGGAATACCACCAGGACAGAGACCAGGAACCCAAAAACTTCCTGAAGACAGAGAAAAGTAGAACTAGAAAAAGCACACTTAACCCCAAGCCAATCCGGTATCTTAACGAAGGCACAGGAGTCTGCCAAGTTCCCTCTGGGAGGTTAGCTGCTGAAAAGACTCTTCACAGTGACTGGCCTCCTCCTCCTCCCTCTTCAGCCAAGGCAGCCCCTGTCTGCACATGGCTACGTACCAGAGAGAGGAGAATCCAGGCAGAGCCTTGGTAAACCCAAAGCCAGCTGTTTAAGCATTGCTCTGTGGCCGTTTCCTAAGGTAGAGCTGCCAGAGGCAGTATCAAAGTAGGAAAGGGCCACCCAGATTCACAAAGGATGATGCGGGCATCCTAGCTGGGCACCACACCTGTCCAGCTAGCACTGTCATGCTGCCTGTGGCGAGTGGCAGGGCAAGGGTTATCTCTGGAAATGAGCTGAGGTGGCTGCTGAGGCGCTGACCAGGAGATCCCCACTCCTTGGAGCATCTCTACCTTCAGAGTCCCCGCTGTCACACATTGATTGACTTGGACATGACCCTAGCTGGATCCTGCCTTATCCCATCTCTTGGGATAAGATCCACTTTAAAGAGCTTTAGGGGGTCAGGAGTATAGGAGCCCCTTTACCCTAAGCCCTTCCTGTCTAGAGCCTAACAGAGCCAACAGCTCACCCTCCAGGCCCTGCGTCATATCTAGAACCCATCTAAATCTATGAGGGACCTTTGGGTCTAGGATTTCGGACTGTAGGGAAAGACCCGCTCACTGGGGCCCTTGCCTGTAGTGTTTCCCGCTTTCTTCTGCGCCTAGCAAAGCCCTATCTGCCCAGGAGTGCTCTGGGACGGCCTGTGTGATGCTAACCACCAGCTCTGTATCTGTAACTCTGTATGTGGGTGGATAGGCTTGGAAGAACCCCGCCCCGCCCCGCCCTGCCCCAGTGCCTATCTGCTGCACTCTTGTCTCCCAATATAGCGGCTTCAAGATTTCAGTCCACAGTGCTTCCTGTTATCACCCAGAGATGGAAGTCCCCAACTCTTGTCAGGCCCTAAGCCTCCTGATTGAGGCTAGTGTGAATTATAGCTCAGGCATCTCTTATCCTTCATACTGGTGACGTTTTAGACTCTCTGTTGAGGGCCAGTCTATGCATAGTACGATATTTAGAAGCATCCCTAGCCATTCAGGTACCAGGAGCAGCACTTAATCAGACCAGTCTAAATAACCACGACTCTCTCCAGACTCTGGCACCCGGAGGCAGTTAGTTGCCTCTGTGGAGACCCTCTGCTCAGGATTGCTGCCTTCTGAAGGCTTCTGTCTCCATCGCTAACTTGGTTCTTCTGTCTATTGACTCATCTTCTCAGACTTAGCCTCCCCATGTTCTTCCTCTGTTCCTCAAACTGTCGGGCTCTCCCTGCCTCTCTGAGGCCCTAGGGCTGCTACAACCGATGGGGCAGTACATGGACTTGTAAAGCTCCTACCCAGCATGCTGCCAGGTGCACAGGAGGTGCTTGAGAGTCAGCCGTCTGGGTTTCTGTTGGGCTAGCGCTGTGGGACACACATCGTACATTTACATCTGACTTTATTCACAGTTGCCTGCAGTTCCACCCACAGTCTAGCAGGCCCAGGCACGCTGGGTGGACCAGCCTCTCCGTCACCATCTGACTCCCTCCCCAAGTGACTCATTTTCTCCTTCCATCCACGGCGTCTCTCCCCTCCAGCTCTCAAGTATACAGCTGCCTGGGCCAAGGCAGAACACTGCCCTTGGCAAAGCCTGGCTTACCTGTGCCAAGATCACCAGCCGCTCCATTCTCTTCAGGGACCCGGCATCGGAGACTCCGCTGTCTGAATAGAGGATGTTGCCTCATAGCCTTTCTTCCCACAGGCATCCAGATGTGCTCCTCATACTGGTGTTGGCTCCGCATGGGGCTTCCTCCATGGTGGGGCTGGAGTGACTTGTGTACCTCGGTGGGTTTGTGAGCTGGGAGGACCCCGACCCCAGAGCCCAGTAGGGTCTGTCTGAGTGGTGAGGGTGTGTGAGGCATGGGGACTAGCCCGTGCCCCACTTCCACCCCTACCTGCTCTGCCCTCATCGTCCCTGGCACCCGCTGGTGGGCCCTACCCTGTCCACTATGTCCCTCCATGAGTCCTAAGTCCTCTGTGAGCGGCGTGGTCCGTGTGCACCTGTGTGCACATGTGTGTGTGTGTGTGAGGGGCACAGGCGTCCTGTCTTGTCTCTGTGCTGTGTGGGCAGATGGAGGTTGGCCTGTTTTTACTCTCTCTGTGTTTCTCCTTGTCTTTTTTTATTCCCTCTCATCCTCATCGCACTCTGCCATCAACCCAAACTCTCATCTCTCAGATCAGCGAGAAGGTTGGTCGTTTTCACTTCTTATCCATCTACAGTTCGCCCACCGGCTGTGCCCGTCAGTTGGGAGCAGCGGGCTTGGCCAGCTCCCTCAGGCTCGCTCCAGCCGCGCCTGCCCGCCAGTTGGCCTCTTCTCAGTGTTTGGGGCTGGCTGGCAGGCAGGACCAGGGATGGGTGGGCAGGCCTTCTGCCCTGCATGATCCTCTTGCTTGAGTCCCTGATGCACTGTGTGTCTGCATGTCCCCTTAGCCAGGCTCTGCTGTTGGAGTGGCTTCACGCATGGTGCACGGCATACAACTGTACCCCACAGAACTGCACCCAGCTTTGCACCCACACCAGGCTAGCTC
Source organism: Apodemus sylvaticus (assembly GCF_947179515.1). Lineage (NCBI taxonomy): Eukaryota > Metazoa > Chordata > Mammalia > Rodentia > Muridae > Apodemus > Apodemus sylvaticus. Next base: position 133,037,041 of record NC_067474.1, on the reverse strand, counting down.
TCTGTTCCAGGAATGGTTGTGGGCATCTCTGTCAGAGAGACTGTAAAGGCTGAAGTGCTTGGCATGTAGGGGATCAGGGAAGCTTCTGCAGTCTCCCCACCCACCCTGATGTAGGCCATGTTTCCCTAAGAGAAGGCGGAACTGCAGGAGACAATAGGGGGAGGCTAATTTAGAGTGAGCTGTCCCCTTGAGATCTTGCAGTACACGACACAGTCCTGCAGTGTCTGCCCTGTCCTTGAGGCCCCCGGAGCCTTACCAATGTTCCATGCAGCAGACTGGCTGTTCTGAGACTTAAGACCAGCTTTGATCTGCCTCTCAAAGACCCTGATGGTTGTAGTCCAAAGCGAGTGGCAGCATTTTGGTATACTGAGTAAGTGTCCCGACATTTTATCTTTTCTCTCTCCTACCAGATCCAAACCAAGGTCACTCTGCCGTCCCAGGCCCCTCTACCTGAGCTTCCAAGCCAGCCCTTGTGCCTCTCTGAGGGTACAGTGTATGTGGCTTGATGACCAGCTAACAGCCCTTGGCCCTACTGGGACCGAGGCTGGGCGGTGGCACTGAGCATTCAGATCCAGTTTGCTTGTGACTGAATTATCACTGCAATTTGCTATCAGTCCAGCTCAGCCTTAGGTGGTCAGGGCTTCTTGACAGTCTCTGTATCCCCTCCCAGAGCCGGCCCCTTGGAGCCAGGCCTCTACTTCCTAGTACTGGGCCAGCAAGGGGCTCGTGGTCCTTTTTGTATCATGTGGTGTAAAGGGTTAATCACTGGGCTTTGGGGGTCTGAGGAAGAAGCACAGGACAGACCCAGTCTACCAGGTGGCCTCTGCATCATGCTCTGTGGTTTTGAGTTTACTCCGGGAGGACAGGGATCTAGTCAAGAGAAGAGCTGCAGCCTGGGCTCAGATATCACCAGAAGCCTCCATCCATATGCACTTCTGAGCTCTGGGGCATTTCGGTTACACCATTTCGCTGACCAGGCGGATCTGCCAGGGCTTTCAGAAAATAGTCATCAGCAGACATCCCAGTCCGCAGCCACTCCCCGCACACCCCCTCACCTACCCTCTGCATCCTTTGTTCTTTCCCCCACCCACCCTGTGGTCCCACCAAAAATAAACGCATACACAAATATTTAACGGGAAGGAGAAATGAGTTTCTAAATATTCCGGGGGGATTTGCCGGGCTGGTAATTTGTTTGGTGCTGATAATTGCATCTTACATTTTTCTAGCTTTACTTAAAACTGTGTGCCGGGTGTGCCAGCATTTAATTACTGCTCTGCGGCAGCCACAAGGTTATTTATTAAAGAGTTATTTTATCTTGATACAGTGGATCCTGCCCCTTATCCCCTCCTTAATGTTGTGTTATTTTCATCAGAGAAATTTCCGCAAGTGAATGCAGATTGCGGGGCTCCCTCCCCCTGCGATTAGGTTGTCACTCCACTGAATGCTGATACCTCCAGGCGCCGCACCACCCTATTATAGGGGGTTGTCAGCGCAAATAATTAGACTTAAAAGTTACAGCTGAAATATAATCCAGAAATGGCAGGGCCCTGTTTTGGAAATTGTCTATAAAATGTCAGCACTAAGGATGCTCGGGGAACGGTAATAGACCAGCATTGTTGGAGCCTGAGATTAGACCCTAAGTGCATTTTTCCCAGCTCCAGTTTTTCCTTCCCTGCTGTTGCTTCTGTCAATAGACTGAGTCCAGGGTGAGTCTTGTTCCCTTTGGAGGCCTTGTGCTTATGTTGGCCGGGGGAGGATAGTGGAGATGCTGTGTCAGAGCGTCAACCATTTCCAGCTGCTGTCACGGGGGTAGATGTCTAGGCTGGGCTAGGACACGGGGCCTCTAGCATTTGAAGCCCTCTGTTGCCTCTTTCCCCATTTTCTGTAGCTGTGCTGGCCTGCCTGAGCTCTAGCAGATCGCCTTCCAGGAGTCTTTGCATGTGGCTGGACCCTAGCGCCCTTATATAGGAATGTAGTTATCAATGGAACACCTGGACCTCTAGCTGAGTTCCTTTCCTGGTGCTGGGGTGACCCTGACCTCACACCTGTCTGTAGCCCTAGAGTTCTCCCTATAGCTTGCTTGCATCTTGGAAGGAAGATAAAAGCCATTCTTAGTATCAGTTCCCACAGGGGCCTAGTTTCCTGACAGTGGCTAGAGATGAAGCCTTTCAAAGGAGTGGCCCAGGGCACTGGCATGGCTCTGAGGCTGATCCCTGAGGTCTCAGCTGGCTCGGGAAACACTGTCTACCATGGACTAGCTGGGGTAAAAGTTTGGACTTGTTTAGGTATGGGCCCCAGGTTTATTGGCCAAAGAACTACTTCCTGCTGCACAACCCCTTGAGTCTGACACCCAGTAGCCCCTCTTCCATTAGGGTTCCACCATTAACTAGAGCCAGATGTCCAGCCTTGACCTTTCCCTAGGTGTCACTGTCAAAAGTCCCATTTGTATGCCATCTGGAGCCCCATCTTCTGCCTGCACTAAAGCCCTGTGGCCTTCATGGCTTTCGAAGATAAGAGCTTTTACCACACAGACCTAATCTTACTGAGTATATAAAGGAAGATGTGTCACTTCCTGTGTCAGCGTTGACTGGCCCTCATCTGCATTTGAGACATGGTGCCATGGGAACCCCGTATACAGAGCACAGAGTGGCTCTTCACTAGGCACGATGTGCACGGCTTTAGTCCCAGTACTCAGAAGGCAGAGATAGGTAGACCTTTATGAATTCAAGGCCAGCCTGGTGTATATACTGAACTTCAGGATAGCCGGCGATATATAAGCCCTGTCTCAAAAAGAAAGGGAGAGAGAGACACACAGACAGGCTTCCTCTGTTCCTCACTCCATGCCTTTCAATGACAAGGAGAAGGCAAAGGGGCCTGGTCAGCTCCAGCAGCCCCGTGTTCTGAACGCCTCCGTTCCTGCTAGGCCTGAACCCGGCTTACACGCAGCCCTGTGTACTTATTCTTCGCCTTTCAGTACCCCGCTCTTGTAGGACCTGGTCTGAAGCTCAGGAGTACCCATGCCCTGGGCCGGCAAAGCCTGCCTGTACCTTGTGCCAGTCCAGAGTTCTTGAAGGGGAGTCAGCTGCCAGGGGCACTTGGTAGCTGTGACCCTGGGACATACCTGTCCCTTGTCATGAGAACTGCTATGTCTGTGATACCATGTCATCAGCCATGTAGACTCCTGATATTAACATACATGACAAAGACACTGGTCAGTGGTGGCGCACACTTAAGCCCAGCACTCAAGAGGCAGAACTGAAGGCCAGCCTGCTCTACAGAGTGGGCTCCGGGACAGCCGAGGGTATGCAGAGAAAACCTGTCTTGATAAACAAGCAAAAACAAAAAAAGAATCAATGATAAGGGGGTTGGAGAGATGGTTAAGGGTTAAGAGCATTTGCTCTTGAAGAAGTCTGTGTTCAGTTTCCAGCACTTACATAGTGGTTTACAACCATCTGTAACTTCAGTTACAGTCTCCAACATCCTCTTCTGGCCTCCATGGGTTCCAGCATATGTGTGGGGCACTTATGATTATGCAGGCTTACACATACATACACATAAATTTAAAAAAAAAAAAATTAGGGCTGGAGATTTGGCTCAGTGGTTAAGATCGCTTGTTTTTTGCAAAGAGCCTGGGCTCTATTCCCAGTCCCGTCCTGAAATCCCACCACCTCCTTCTGTATCAGGCACACATGTGCAAAACACCTAGAATGATAAATATAAATAAATGAATAATAAAATAAGTTTTCATGGGGCAGTGGTGGTGCATGCCTTTAATCCTAGCACTTGGGAGGCAGAGGCAGGTGGATTTCTGAGTACCAGGACAGCCACAGTTACACAGAGAAATCCTGTCTCAAAAAACAAACTAACAAACAAAAATAGATAAGGAAATTTTTTTTAAACATCCAGCATCTTTTTTTTTTTGATTTATTTATTTATTATATGTAAGTACACTGTAGCTGTCTTCAGACACACCAGAAGAAGGTGTCAGATCTCATTACGGGTGGTTGTGAGCCACCATGTGGTTGCTGGGATTTGAACTCAGGACCTTCCTAAGAGCAGTCGGTGCTCTTAACCACTGAGCCATCTCTCCAGCCCCAGATAAGGGAATTTTTAAGAAGAGACTCAGGCTAGAAACCCATGTATGCCATACTAAGCAAGCTAGAGTCTTATGCTACAAAACTGGGAAGAGTAGAAGTGGATTTGGGGTTGGGCAGGGCTGGAGCCAGATCTTCAGTGTGGCCAGACCACTGTTCAGCATCGCCTCTCACTGTTACTCCACTGTTCTTACCTTCGTACTGGAGCAGGTCCTCCTCGGCCTTAGGAAAGGAAAACCTAAGCTCCGCTGCCCCTGTAAAGGGTGTCGCTCCTCTCATCAGTTTCGCAAATATCCAAAGGTTGTTTCTGGTCCAAAGGTTGTTACTTATTAGCCGGATCTAGATTACATACTGCCAAGTGCCAAGGATGGAGAGATGGCTCCCCTAGAGAAAATAAAGATGGACCTGGAAATGTTGCTCAGCGGTAGAGTACAGCACCTAGCATGTAGGAGTCTCTGAGTTCAGTTCCTAGCGCTCTAAAAGAGATAGGAAGAGAGGTGGGGGAGGGATGGGGAGGAGAAAGGGAGGAATAAGGGTGCTGCTACTTCAGGCCAAAGGTGGAAGTCCGGACGTGGACAATACACTCCTAGTAAATGTCTGACACGAGTGTGGGGAGCAGACCTGGTCTGCCTTTCGCTGTGACTCACTTGGGGCTGCCAGTGTTGTAATTCCACCCGTAGGACTTAGTGAACCTGGCATAGAAGGTGCGGTGCGGAGGCAAGTTCTACCCAGGGTCCCATAGGCTGGCCATGGAGCATGAGGAACCATACAGACATCTGTCAGTTAGGGGAACGCCAGTTGTCTGTGGAGAGCTCGGGAGTTGGTTAGGGCGAGAGGTAGAGAGACCGCAGGAGTGGTGTTATTTAGATGTTACTAAAAGATGTCTTCGGCAGACCCTTAGTACAACCCTGGTGACACACTAAATGTCTCAGCTCTGAGCTTCGGTTTGACCTCTAGGAATGGAGGTGAGATTGAACCTGGTGGTCTTCCCGGCCTTCCACCTCTGCTTCTGTGACCCAGGGCTGCGTGACATTATGTGGTACCATGGGTCCTCTGCATGTCTGCTCTCCCAGCAAGAGTCCTCAGAGACCTGTGCTCTCATCGTGGCCCGCGGGTCACTTGGGCTTGCTGCCTGTGCTCTCTGGCCCCTTGTGTAAGGGTGACCACCTAGGAACCATCTGAGCCTCTGCCAGCAGCTGCATGACCTGTCTGCATGCCCAGCATGCCTGTGTGTAGCTAGGTTTTGTCCACCTTACCCCTCCGCATGCTCTGAATGTCTGTGCCAAGCTTGCTACTTCAGGGTTGGTTCCAGGCTCTGCCCTGGACTGAGAAGCCCAGGACAGCTTCTGGCCAGGAGAGTCCAAGGCTGGGGTCGTGGCTAGGCACAGCCACCCTCCTTAAGCTTTGCTCCCTGGTGCAGAAAGCCTGTCTGCTCGGCACCGTCATCATGTTACTGCCATCCTCATGCCCATCCTGCCCGCGCACGCGTGCGCGGACCACGTCCCTGGCCCGCCCGACCCCTTGTCTCCCCGGACTAGCCCTCCTAAGGGCCCACCCACGTTGTGGGTCCCAGGCTGACCTGCACAGGCAAGGCCCAGCAGGTAGTTGTGCCAATCTCTCTTCTCTCCTGGGGCCATGGCCTTAGGTGGAGACCTTGACAACAGAGGTGGTGGCCATGTTACTCCCAGACTGATCCTTTGCCCGCCCTTCCCAGCCGTGCTCTGAGGACCTGGATTTCTTTCACTGATGCCCCCATCTGGTCCCTCTAGAGACACAGGAGGAGGGGAGTCAGGCGTAAGCAAGGGTGGTCATTGGAGGACCGCCTGGACTGTGCCCTAACCAGGCCTGGCTCTTGCACTAAGTCCTGTGTGACCTTGGCTGAGTGTCCCTTGCTATAGGATGGGAGCTTGGTTATGCAAGTTCTCATTAAGAGGTGTTCCAGATGGTCCCTGAGTGCAGGGACTACTTCTGTTCCCAGAGTGAGGTGGGAAATGGTGAGCCGGGCCCCGGGGACGCCACCCCTCCTGTCTCTGAGCATGGGCTTGGCTCTGACAAGAGAGGCTTCCTTGCTGAGGGGCCCCTGCCCTTCTGTCCACCCTTGCATCCTGCCCAGCCTGTGAGTGCCTCTCTCCCTCCTCCCACAGTGCGCCGCGTGGCTCCTCGCTTCTCCATCCCTCCCAGCAGCCAAGAGGTGATGCCAGGGGGCAGCGTGAACCTCACGTGTGTGGCAGTGGGTGCACCCATGCCGTATGTGAAGTGGATGATGGGCGCCGAGGAGCTGACCAGAGAGGACGAGATGCCAGTTGGCCGCAACGTTCTGGAGCTCAGCAATGTCATGCGGTCTGCCAACTATACCTGTGTGGCCATCTCGTCCCTGGGCATGATCGAGGCCACGGCCCAGGTCACAGTAAAAGGTGAGTGCTCCAGCGCCTTAGCCAGCTGATGATCTCTGTCTTGAAGGCTTTAGATCCTCAGGCCTGTGGCAGATAAGTAGGAGCTGGCCTTGAACTCAGAGATCCTTCTGCTTCTGCTCCCCAAGAACTGGTAATACAGTTGGTAGAGCATTTACCTTGTTGGAAGCCCTGGACTCAATCCCCAGTACTGCCAAAAGGAAATCAGGATGTAAGCTAGGAGTCATCCTGTCACTCCACCTGGTCCTCCTCAGGCTGGAGCCCAGGGCCTTGCACACACTAGAGGAGTGCCTACACGTCTAGCCGTGTACAGTTTCCTTTCATCAAAGCAAAAAGTAGCTTTCAGGGGCTCGAGTTGCTCTGGGAGTCACCCAGGGACATCAGCTGGTCTCCCAGTCTCTGCTGCTTCCAGCCACACAAAAACACACTGTTCCCTTCCTGCCCCTCCTCTGTCACAGTCAGTGGCTTAGCATCTGCCTTCAGGGCTCAGCACTGTGAGACTTTCCCGTCCCCATCACCCCCCCTCCAGGGAGAGGCTGTGTTTTTCCTCCTGTCCTTGTTCACAATTACCATCAACTCATTTGCTGATTATTTCCCCAGACTGTAAATTCCAGAGAGCAGGAATGTGACCACGAGCTGTAGTGGCACTGAACGGGCTTCCTAGGACTTAGTAGTGGCCATTCTTCATGGAGCGATCTTGGGCCTGGGGTTTCGCCACCTTCATTTTGAGCCAAGTCATGGGACCTAGTGGCGGGGCTAGCAAGTTTATGGCTCTTTCTGAACTCTAAAGGCCAATTCCTTGGAGATCGTTCGTGTGTGCGCGCAATGTGTTACACACCAAAGGACTCAAGGTTCCTTGGACCACCATCAGACCTGGTTGTACTATCTCAGTAACTGCCCCAAGAAGTCACCACAAGCTTTTCAAGCCTTTTTTGAAGGAAGGTTGTGGGCATCAACCGCACTTGGGTGGCCGGACCCAGTGTTTGTATGATGCCATGGATTTGTTCTCAGAGTCATAACATCTAACAATTCTTTCTCCTTAGCTCTGCCAAAGCCTCCAATTGATCTTGTGGTGACAGAGACAACCGCCACCAGTGTTACTCTGACATGGGACTCTGGAAATACCGAGCCTGTGTCCTTCTATGGCATCCAGTACCGTGCAGCTGGCACAGACGGCCCCTTCCAGGAAGTGGACGGTGTGGCCAGCACCCGGTACAGCATTGGCGGCCTCAGCCCCTTTTCAGAATATGCTTTCCGTGTGCTGGCTGTTAACAGCATTGGGCGAGGACCACCCAGTGAGGCAGTGCGAGCACGCACTGGTGAGCAGGCCCCCTCCAGCCCACCACGCCGCGTGCAGGCCCGCATGCTGAGCGCCAGCACCATGCTGGTACAGTGGGAACCACCTGAAGAGCCCAACGGCCTGGTGCGGGGATATCGCGTCTACTACACCCCAGATTCTCGACGCCCTTTGAGCGCCTGGCACAAGCATAACACCGATGCAGGACTCCTTACCACAGTGGGCAGCCTGCTACCTGGCATCACCTACAGCCTCCGCGTCCTTGCCTTCACTGCCGTGGGCGATGGCCCACCCAGCCCCACCATCCAAGTCAAGACACAGCAGGGAGGTAGGTAGGGGCTCGCGCTTGATGGACAGCTGACAACAGGCTCGGGCGGAGTCCCTCTTGTTGCCTTAGACTGTGAAGTTTGGAACTCGGGGAGGGCAAGGGTGTCATTCTCCACAAATACATGGTCACTGGGGATGCAGGCCAAGCTAGTGAGAGCTTGGCACCTCTCACTGGACCCTGGGAGATATCATGAAGCTGACCTTGCCCGGGGTGGATATTGCAGTGCCTGCACAGCCTGCAGACTTCCAGGCCAAAGCTGAGTCGGACACCAGGATCCAGCTCTCGTGGCTGCTGCCCCCGCAGGAGCGGATCGTCAAGTATGAGCTGGTGTACTGGGCGGCAGAGGACGAGGGCCAGCAGGTGAGCCTCGAGACTGGGAAGAGTGGGAAGAGGGTATCCCCAGTTCCCAGTGGTCTGTGATGGGTCTAGGTTTCTCCCTACAGCTTTGTAGCTCTTACAGCCTATGTGGTTTATAGTCTGCACCACCCCTGTGCTAGAGGCAAAGTGTCTAACATCTACCTTTGTTCTCCTGGGTTCATGGCCGATGTGATATTGTCCTAGCCTTGAAGCTTCCCCTGGGGTCATAGATCCCTGGTGGCCTTTGAGATCTGAGCAGTCAGTACTTGCTCTCTGCTCTTCCAGCACAAGGTGACCTTCGACCCCACCTCCTCCTACACTCTGGAGGACCTGAAGCCTGACACACTGTATCGCTTCCAGTTGGCTGCCCGCTCAGAATTGGGCGTGGGCGTCTTCACTCCCACCGTAGAGGCCCGTACAGCACAGTCCAGTAAGTGTCTGCTAAAGCCACCCTTGTCACATCTGGGCTGGTACATTATACACAGGCATATACCATTCCCTTTCAAGCAGGTGGGTGGTCAGGTCTACTGAGTCCAGTATTGGACTCCAGTCTGGGCTCTTAAGTCTGGACCCCAAGAAAGGGACAGGTAAGTGTCCTGTTAGTCCGTGTGCAGGCAGTGGTTGCCTTCTCTGCTTCCTGCCCAGCCTTCTGACCCTCTCTTACCCCTGTGACTCTTAGACCCTGCACAGGTAAGTTCTGTGTGACTGTGACTCATCCCTATCCTCTGTCACTCTCCTTTCATACCTAGATCATAGCACTGATTTGGCAGGCCTGCCATGTTTGAGACCTGCCTAAATGCCTGTCTTCCTTCCCGTGGTCCCACATCTCATCACCCACGTTCCCCCTCCTCGTACCCCCACCCCCAGTTTCTTGGGAGCTATGTAACCTCTCTGAGGCCTCTGCACTTGGGGACAGGTCCATGAGAATGTGACTGTGTGACTGTGTGCCTGTGTGTGTGTGTGTGTGTGTGTGTGTGTGTGTCCCCACATCTGCCTGTGGGAACACATGGCTTATTTGACATCATGACTGTTTACAGAACCACCTGGAGTTTGTGTGAATACCTAGCCAATAGCACCCGAGTGCGTCAGTGTGTGGGGGTGTGACTGTGTCTGTCACACCCAGATTGTGATTGGCACAAGATGGCAAATTGTGAATGTGGCTTGGTGTGATACTATAGATGGTTTGTCTGTGATCAGTATGCCAGTGTCTTAAAGGTTGCTATATGATAAAATGCTCATGGGTGTGAACCGGCTGGGTATCATTGTAAAACAGAGACCATAAGCATGACAGTGTCGGTTAAGTCTGTAAGAGGTAGGACTGTGTGTGCAGAGATTGCCTGACTTTGTAGTCTAAGTTCATTCTAGAAGCTTCTGCCGTGCTCTAGGTCTGGTAGCGTGGCCAGAAGGCGAGGCCTGTATCCATAGAGCTCCTGCAGTAGACTGAGACATACAGTGGTGCCTGTAATTACCCAAATGAGCTCTTAATTGCATTTGTTCAGAGCGAGCTGGGAGGGTGGAGAGATTGTGGTACAGGAGCCTCTGTTGGTGCAAGGTCAGAGGCAAACACTGTTGGTGCAAGGTCAGAGACAGTTCAGTCTCGGAGATATGACACTTCACCTCCACTGAAGCAAGCGTGGAAGCTAATGAGGTAAAAGGAACGGAATATGGTGGCCCTGAGCAGGGACTTTGCAACCACCCAAGCTCTGAAAATGGGCAGGTGACCCAAGATGCAGAGGCCACTTAGAAATCTCTTCTGTGGACTAGGCGAAGTTCGCTGCTTTGGCTGAACTGGTAATAGCGGGTGAGGGGTTTCCTAGGATACTTCCTGGCCAGGGCTTGGTGATAGATTGAAGATGCGGAGCAGTAGGTTAGAGAGATGGAGGTGCGTCATGTTTCTGGTGGGAGGCTCCCATAGTGGGCACTCCCCCCAGGTCGAGCAGTGCACCTGGTTTCAGGCACCCAGATTCAAGGCGCTGTGTCTGTCAGGTAGAACTGTGGAGGCCTGGATCCTAAGCTGGTGGACGCAGACCTGAGAAGACTAGAAATGAGAGCCGCGATGGGGAAGAGGGCAAGGGAAGCTCACAGAGGTGGCCTGGAGCTGCTGCTGAGTGGCCAAAGGGGCTAGAAGTAGTAGGGAAGAGGGCTGGGGCGGGCAGGGGGCAGGGGGGCAGGAAGCGGGCTGGGGCGGAGAGGAGGCAGGGGCTCCGAGTGTGTGAGAAGTAAGCCAGCATGCTAAGGTGTCATCAAGAGGCTCGCTGCGAGGAGGCTGTAGCAATGAGGATGGTCTTGAAGTGCATCCGTATGCTTTTGTGAGCGTCAGGAGGACCACGCTGGAAACATGGAAGGTGGGGGTGGGGGCAGCTGGTAAAGTCTCTCGGGTAGCAGGAGGGGGGCAGAAGGTGTATGAGAAAGAGCATGGCCTCCACTCTTGAGATTGTGCAGGAAGAGGGATGCTGGTAGCTGGAAATAGAAGTGTGTACTATTGGAAGGCAGGCAGCAAGCTTATATGCCTGTAGGCGAAGGGAGCTGTGCAGATTGACTGCACTACTTGTAAAGTAGCAGAGTGAGCAAGATAGAGTAGACCTCAGCAGGTAGCCCAGAGAGCCCTGGGGTGGGGAGCGCCGGACGGATGCCTCGTCTTCGGATGGATGCCTTGTCTCCTGCCTCGGTGCTGCTGGGTCCATTACCTAGTGTGGGTCAAGCAATGGTGGGAAAAATGGGGGCTGAGGGAGGGAATGACTTAGCAGGTAAAAGCTTGCTACCTAATTATGAAGATCTGAGTTTAAATCTTCGGCACCCACATAAAAAATAGGGTATGGTCACTTATGCACCTTAGCAATAACACTGTTGGGAGGCTGAGACGGGATTCTGTGGGGCAGGTGCACATATTCACATATATATATATATATATATATATATATATATATACACACACACACACACACACATACATACATACATACATACATACATATATAAATACACCACACATATACAAAGACAAGGAAGTGGGTTTAGGGCACTGGTGAGAATGGTAAACTGGGGCGCTCTAAGTCATCGCTGAATATTCAGGGCTGTAAGGTTGAAAGTGGGTGATGTAATCCCCAGGGGTAAGAGTAGAATGCTGGGGCCTGGAAGACTGAGGTGGGTGGGTGCACAGGGGGAGGTTAAAGGTCATTCCTAGCACTGGTGTGGTGCTCTGCCAATGGTTGGGGCTCTTGAAGTTACCTAGGCAGCGAATGGCAAAGTTGAGGTAAAAGGAAGCCCCTGTATTGGTATTGGTGTGGTGTCTAGAAAAGTCACCAGGCACAAAGAGAGCACACACTTGCCGCCTAACTCATAAAAAATCTGTTGAATATTTTCCTTCCAAACGGCAGAGGCCACAAACCATCCCTGTGACTAGCCTCAGATGTTCATGAGATTAAGCACAGAGCCCCATCCATGCAGGCACAGATTAAGTAGTCTTAAACCAAAGGAGGCCTTTGCACCACGTATCCCCAGAAGCATATTATATTATCTGAGTGTTCTGGGGTGTGTGTGTGTGTGTGTGTGTATTTGATACCATGTTTGTATAAGATGCCATATGCATGGGAGAGACACTGTTAGAACTCCATATGTGCGTGTGAGACACTGCACATTCCGTGTGTGTGTGTGTGTGTGTGTGTGTGTGTGTGTGTGTGTAAAAAGCTAGTTCTGAGGCAGTTAGGCTGTCTCAGCAACAGTATGCCTAGAGGGCCTCAGGATGGCTGGGTGAGTCTCCAGTCCCTTGTTACTTGGTCACTGTGCCTGTGATTCCCCACCCTCCATTTGCCTGCTTTCCCCCCATTTGTCTTCCCCAGCCCCATCCGCCCCTCCCCAGAAGGTGACATGTGTGAGCACGGGCTCCACCACGGTCCGGGTAAGTTGGGTCCCACCACCGGCTGACAGCCGCAACGGCATTATCACCCAGTACTCCGTGGCCTATGAGGCAGTGGACGGCGAGGACCGTAAGCGGCATGTGGTGGATGGCATCAGCCGTGAGCATTCCAGCTGGGACCTGTTGGGCCTGGAGAAGTGGACGGAGTACCGGGTGTGGGTGCGGGCACACACAGACGTGGGCCCTGGCCCTGAGAGCAGTCCGGTGCTGGTGCGCACCGACGAGGACGGTAGGCTGCAGTGGGTAGCATTGTTGTGAGGAGGGGCGGGAGCGGGAGGCACACCATCTGGGGCTGCCTGCCAGGCACCCAGGATCTTCCCTCCACAGGACCTGACAGACTCATTGTCTAAACTCTGGGGCAATGTAGTTGGTGGGGTATCCCATATCCAGGTCCTGGCTTCTGGGCCATCTTCAAGATAGCTGAAGCCTTAGACCTTAAAAGGACTATGGCAGAAGCAGCAGCCCCACCTAGTATGAGGGCAGGGTTGGGAAGATGAGTGCAAAAGACTCAAGTGGGCTTTGGCTGGATACTAACAAAATTTGTGACAGATGGTGTGAGCCTAGGTAGTTGAAGGTGTGTTGCCTTGCTTCTGGCTGTTCCCCACATCTATGTTCCCCTTGCAGAAGTAGCCCTGCCAGAAGGGTTCCTAGGGATGGCCCACAGCAGGCAAATCAGCCAGCCAAAGAAACAACATTGGAGCCTTTCCCAAGGGGCGGGTGCAGAGTCGCAGCCCTAAGTTAGCTGTACACGCCCAAGCCAGGCTCAGTTCCCTCATGCCTGACTCTCATCTCTGCCTGGCCCCTAGTGCCTAGCGGGCCACCACGGAAGGTGGAGGTTGAGCCTCTGAACTCTACTGCTGTGCACGTCTCCTGGAAGCTGCCCGTCCCCAACAAGCAGCACGGACAGATCCGTGGCTACCAGGTCACCTATGTGCGGCTGGAGAATGGTGAGCCCCGAGGCCAGCCCATCATCCAGGATGTCATGCTGGCTGAGGCTCAGGTATGTCATTGGCGGTGCTGTGTGGCATGGTAAACAGTGACCCGTGTGTCACAGTGACTCCTTAGAGTCCAGATTTGTTCCTCCAATGGCTGCTCTCAGAGGTGTTTATGCATTTGATGGTCATTGGAGCTGCTTTGGTCTGTCAGGGCAGGAGTTGTTGAGATGGAGAGGTGAGGCACAGGTTCTAGTGAGACTTCGTTTTTTTGTCTTAGGAATGTAAAGCTCTGCTAACCTAGGTCCTGCTACCCCCTCCACCCAGGTAGCAGTGTTAGTCATAGTGCTCACAGGGCTACCTCCAAAGACATGCCGCACTGGCTTCATCCTTGTGGTTTGCAGAAAGTACATTTGCTGTGCCTTTGAGCTGAACTGCTGTCCCAGGCAATACTGTTCTGAGCATCCCCTGTACTGCACAGCCAGAGGCAGACAAGACTTTTCTCCATCCTTTGTGGCCTCAAGCCAGTGACTGAGGCAACGCTCTGCAATAATCACCTGTGTGTCACTCAGCTCCTGACCCTGAGTGTTTATCTCCAAGGCTGAGCCTGCCAGCCCTTTCCTGTTGGAAGCCTCTGTCTTCCTGGGAGTTCTGCCCACAGGCTCAAGTAAGGTCCCTGGAGTATTCTGACCCCACCTTGCTATTCCATCGAGGAGCACCGAGTGCTGTGAGGTTATATGTATAGCCAAAATGAGCCAGCATGTGGGTGGCAGGGCTTGGCTAGGAGGCCAGGTCTACCCTGGGAAAGGACTAATCAAGTATTGGAAAAACTGTGGCGTCTGCCCTTGGTCTCCCTGTCCTAAACCAGGTCCTGAGGATTCTTGGGCCAGCACCAAGTCCCAACAGAAAGAGCCTAGATTCTCTCCCCAACCAAGTGGGAACCCCATGTTCTGCAGGCTATGTTGAGGGATGACACCCCCCCCCCCAGACAAACTGCCTTCATACCTTTGGCTAGGCTCCACCCTCTGAGCCAAAATTCTTTTCTGCCCAGAGGGTGCCCTCTTTCTTCTCCCAACCTGTCTGTACTGAAGGACTCAGGGGTGGGGGAGGTGGGTGTGTTCACCAGCCTGCATTCCTGGGGCAGGTTGAGGGCTCCTCACTAAGTCTCAGCAGACACGCCCGCCCAGAAACATCCAGAGAATGACTCGATTCAGCCCCTCCCATCCCAGGAGTCTGGCGCCACAGCTGCAGCCTCTGTGGTTCCAGGAAAGTCACTTCGTGTACTTTTGTGTGCTGGTCCCCAACAGTTTGAAGGGGGTTGGGACATCATCCCCATATTTGTATTCTTTACAAAGAATATACCCAAGCAGGCTCCAGGGAGGCCATGGAAGACAAGGCCTGACCTTGTAGCCTCCCACCCCCTGGGACTGGGTCATTCTGCTTTGGGCCACTGGGAGACCAGATGGTGTACTTATCCAGCCTGGCCCCAGGGCATAGGTATCCCCTGTGTGACTCTTGTCAAGGACACCCCAGCCTGCCCTTATCCACCCAATAGAACCATCTGTGCAGCCCAGGGCCCCAATAAGATCAGAAAGAAGCATGTGATGTGTATCCCCACCGGATGTGCACAGCCCAGCTTGCCTCCCCTGTGTTCCCTCTGGATGAGACTCGCTGCCCTTCGCCTCCTTTTGTCCCTTCCTTTGGCTTTTTTCTCACTGCTGTGGTTTAGTCTAGCTGTTCTCTGTCCCCTTTCCTTCTCTCCTCTCCATACACCTCTTTCAGCCTCTTCCTTTCCCACCTACCCCTCTGTCTTTTTCCTCTCACTCCTGACAAAGGAGAACTACCTGTGGTAACTCCACACAGGGCTTGGGAAACACAGGTCTCCCCTCAAATATCTGCAAAGTAGACACAATCATTCCAGAACTCTGTAGCCTCTCTACATTCTGTTGCATAGACTTTGTGACCAAGCTGGCTTGAATAGCAGGTGCCCAGGCACTCTAGGACCAGGCTAGTGGACAGGCCAGAGCAGCCATATGAGGGTGATCTAGCTAGAGGACTCCAAACAGGGCCTGCCCCTCACTGGCCAACTCCTAGCTTCAAGACCACACAGCTTCTGATTAGTCCTCAGTCTACATACTGTTCACCCAGCACACCAGTGCACACTGGTGTTAGGATTTACCACTGTCAGCCAAGAAACTAGTTTTCCTATTTTGACTCCAGGCACCTATAGAATCAGAAACAGGGGTCTGAGGTCCCCCTGTGGCTCTGGGCTAATTCTCAGGCTCTGAGCGAGTGGGTGGGTGCGTGGGTGGGTGGATAGATGATAGATAGATAGATAGATAGATAGATAGATAGATAGATAGATAGATAGATAGAGCGAGTGAACTGGACAGACATAGCAGGACATTGGGACTCTAAGCACACACCAGGATATGTAGTCATCTCTTAGTGTCTTCCCTCTGCCGGAGCTGTCAAGTCTATCTCCATATCTGGCAGTCTGCCATGTCTCCCTGCCCTCAACAGGCCTGGCACACATCGTTGGTGCTCAGTGATGCAGGGACTTGTGTCTTTGAGTAGGCACTGGTCCTGGGCTATACCAGTGGGTACTTCAGAGCTATCTATCAGTTCTCCATGGGCTAGGTCCTCTCTAGGCCAAATCCTTCACCACCCTGTCTCCCTTTTTCTCTTCCTCCTCCCGCTGTCAGTGGAGCCCAGAGGAATCCGAGGACTATGTAAGTAACAGGTGTGCAAGCACGGGCAAGACTGGGTCAGGCTGGGCTCATGGGACACTCCCCCTCTCCCAGCCTGTGTTGCCAAGATCCACAGGGCACCAGCCACATCCAGAGAAAATTGGCGTGTAGACATGAGCACCAGGCTGAGCAGTGATTGGCGTTTCCTCTAATCCGTACTCCTCGCCTGTCGAGCAGCAATTTGAGGCCAATGTTCACAATCGACCAGGACCTGGCCCCTGCTCTGGCCAGACAGGGATGGAGTTAAATCCAATCCCGATCGTTAGGCCTTATTGATCCCTAGAGTGAAAAATCACCTGCTCAGGCCCAGGCTGGGAGAAGCACTGGGAGCCAGGTCCAGCACCGGTACTGCTGGAGCCCAAGCCCTGGGAGACCCTCCAGCTGGGCCCTGCAAAGGCTTGTTGGCATCTGCAGTTGGCCCCACCTGAGGCTTAGAGCTGGAGGGGCGCCAGGGCGGTGCTCACAGCCTATTCCTACTCCATGGTGGTACCCTCCCTTCCTCCTCCTCCTCCTCTCTGTGTGGCGTGGCTTGGTCTCCTGTGGTGTTTCTCCGCATGTCCGGAAATGATGCCTTTGCTGGATGGGTGTGTGGGTAGGATCTGCCGAGGCAGAAGGAAGCAGAATGGCTGACTTCTTGGGCATCAGTGGAAACAAGAGGGGAATGTGTTCCAGGGTTTGGGGGATTCTGTGTTCTGTTTTTTTCCCCCTCTTATGTGGTCTTAGCAGGGATTGGTTATCACAGTCACTGGAGTAGATGGCATCACTCTAACTTACAGTGTTGTTCATTGGGCCCTCTCCTTTACCTGGCGTGGTGTGCTCTCTCTCTCTCTCTCTCTCTCTCTCTGTGTGTGTGTGTGTGTGTGTGTGTGTGTTTGCGTTAGTGTCTATAAGTGGCCTTGCACCAGCTAATTCAGGAGGGATGGCGGTCTGTTTGCTTCGTGTGCCAAGGGGCATGGAAGGTGCCTGGTGCCTGCCCAGCTCTGTCTGTCTGTGTGTAGAGACCTCATGGAGGCGCCACTCACACAGCACAATGGAGTTAAAGAACAGTGTAGCCCTTTGTTCTTCTCTGAAAGGAAGAATGAGCTGTCTGCCCCAGGCATGGGGCTTCTGGGGTGGGTGGGATGCTCTTAGCCCACATCCCACCTGGCTGTCTTGCCTCTAACAGAGTAAGAATTTGTATAGCTTCTCCTCCCAAGACCCTGGTCCTGTGTACCTGGGGCACCCTAGGCGATAGTCTTCAGGTGACTGATAGTCTAGCTTCTCATGCAGCATGATGGGACCTGCCTTTCCCCCTTCTCCTCCAGGAAACCACCATCAGTGGGCTCACCCCTGAGACCACCTACTCCATTACTGTTGCTGCCTACACCACTAAGGGGGATGGTGCCCGAAGCAAGCCCAAAGTGGTTACTACGACAGGGGCAGGTGAGTGAGGGGTCAGGGACAAAGCTGGGTGGGCAGCAGGGAGGGCGGCACCAGAGCCCAGTACGTGCTGTTCAGTCCCAGGACGGCCCACCATGATGGTCAGCACCACAGCCATGCACACGGCACTGCTACAGTGGCACCCACCCAAGGAGCTGCCTGGAGAGCTGCTGGGATACCGTCTACAATACCGTCGGGCCGACGAGGCGCGACCTAACACCATAGATTTTGGCAAGGATGACCAGCATTTTACAGTCACCGGTCTGCACAAAGGGGCCACCTACATCTTCCGGCTCGCTGCCAAGAACCGGGCTGGCCCAGGTGAAGAGTTTGAGAAAGAGATCACGACCCCTGAGGATGCACCCAGTGGATTTCCTCAAAACCTTCGAGTGACAGGACTGACCACGTCTACCACGGAACTGGCCTGGGACCCACCGGTGCTGGCAGAAAGGAATGGTCGCATCACCAACTACACTGTGGTCTACCGTGACATCAACAGCCAGCATGAACAACAGAATGTCACTGATGACATACACCTCACACTCGTGGGTCTCAAATCGGACACCACTTACGACATCAAGGTCCGTGCACATACCAGCAAAGGCGCCGGCCCACTCAGCCCCAGCATCCAGTCCCGGACCATGCCTATGGAGCAAGGTGTGTGCTGTGGTCATGGCATTGGCTGCCCAAGGGTGACGACTCCTAGGGACCTGTGCTGTCCTTGACCCACTGACCTCTCACAACTGATCCACCAGCTTCTGCTGTGTGACACTTCACGCTCTCGTGACCGCTAACCTCTAATGAACAGGCACCACTTTCTTGGGGTGCAGCCCTGACCTCTGCTGTCCTTGACCTACTGACCTGTCTGCGTGACCTTCCAGTCTCTTGTGATCTTGACCCACTGATCTCTTTTTGCTACATCACCTTCTAGGGTGTGCAGCTTGCTTTGCTTTGGTCTGTAGCACTAATCTTTTGGGGCCTAACCTTCTGACATCAGAGACCTTGTGGCTACGTACGTCTCCTCAGGACCACAGCCCACTAATCCCTGGCTTCTCTGACCTGGTGTCTGAGCTGAGGCTTTCACCTGTGCTCTTTCGGAGATTTGGCCACAGGCACAGTGGCATCCCCAGCTGGTTCCTTGTTCACTGTGGAAGAACTTGGGTTAGGAGTTGGACTGTGCAATGTGAAGCTGCCTGGGGGACTTGGTCCCCCTCCATCCATCTCCCCTCCCTCCCTACTCCTGTGCTATAGCCATTGTCACATCCTCTGGCCCCCTCACCCCAGCTAGTCACAGCTCACTCCTTCCTCGTGCTTCCACAGTGTTTGCCAAGAATTTCCGTGTGGCCGCTGCAATGAAGACATCTGTGCTGCTCAGTTGGGAGGTCCCCGACTCTTATAAGTCAGCTGTGCCCTTCAAGGTGGGTAGACTTCTGCTGGCCTGCCAGAGCTCCCTCGCACATGCACTGCAGACCTGTGGTCGGGTCCTTACCCAGAGGCATTAGCTGCTCCTCCTCTTTCCCCTACAGATCCTGTACAATGGGCAGAGTGTGGAGGTGGATGGGCACTCGATGCGGAAGCTGATTGCAGACCTGCAACCCAACACGGAATACTCCTTTGTCCTGATGAATCGTGGCAGTAGCGCTGGGGGCCTACAGCACCTGGTGTCCATCCGCACTGCCCCGGACCTCCTGCCTCAGAAGCCACTGCCTGCCTCCGCCTTTATAGAGGATGGCCGCTTCTCTCTCTCCATGCCTCAAGTGCAGGAGCCCTCGCTAGTCAGGTGTACAGAGGAGGCTGGAGGCCGGTGCAGATCGGCATAGTAGTCACGGTCGATAAAGGTTCTGATTGTTGCTCTGTCCACACAGGTGGTTCTACATTGTGGTGGTGCCCATTGACCGTGTGGGCGGGAACTTGCTGGCACCAAGATGGAACACACCAGAGGAGCTGGAGCTGGACGAGGTGCCTAGGGAAAGATTAGCACTGAGGGCACACGTGTAGGGCAGTAGCCATCTTTCCCTGAGTGTTGCCCCAGGAGTCCAAATCTAGCTATCAGCCACTCCTTCTCTGGGGAGAGGGACTGAGGGGGAAATCCCCAGGAGAATTTTTTAAGGATCTATTTGTTTCATGTATGTGAGTATGCTGTCTCTTGTCTTCAGACACACCAAAAGGTGGTATCAGATGCCCATTACGGATGGTTTCCAGTCACCATGTGGTTGCTGGGAATTGAACTCAGGACCTTTGGATGAGCAGTCAGTAGTACTCTTAACCACTGAGCCATTTCTCCACCCCCCGCCCCACCCCACCCCCAGGAGATTTTAACAAAACTCCAGGAGGGCCTACAGGGACTTCCCTGGAGGTGTTAGTAAGAGTTCCATGGTATAGGAGTCACTAGAGACATCTCTGTAGCTCTCAGTGTCCTGAGCCCTGTAGACCTCAGAGGGCCCGTGATGTAGAGCCCACGGAGGGCTCACACCTAAAGCCTAAATTCTCCTAAACACATGAACTCACCTGTCTTCCTCCTCACAGGTCACACGGAAACTGCTTTCTCTAGTTAGGATGAGGTTATTCATGAGGCCCTTGCCTGGGCTCCCAGGAGGGGTCTCCCTGTAATGTCAGGAAGGATCCTGTAACAGCTCTTGCCAGGCCAGGACCATGGGGGTCCCTAGGGAGAGGGAGCCCCTACATAAGCCTCAGTAGCAAATGCCCCGGGGCCAGGATGCTCCCAGGCCTCGTGTGACTCTGTGCTCTCCTCTGCCAGCTTCTGGAAGCCATCGAGCAAGGCGAGGAGAAACAGCGGAGGCGCCGGCGCCAAGCGGAGCGCCTGAAGCCTTACGTGGCAGCCCAAGTGGACGAGCTCCCTGAGACCTTCACCCTAGGGGACAAGAAGAGCTACCGTGGCTTCTACAACCGGCCCCTGTCTCCGGATCTGAGTTACCAGTGCTTTGTGCTCGCCTCCCTCAAGGAACCCATGGACCAGGTTGGCCTGAGCTGGCATGACTCTCAGAACCCCAAGACCCCAGGCTTAATCTAAGTCTAGGCCAGTCTCAGACCTTAGGAGACCCCGGGCTGCATTATCCTGAGACTCCAGCGTCCTAGGACTAGAACAGCCCTGAGGACCAAGACCTATGCTAGGTATCCCATGACAATAGGCCTCAGGATGTGAAGACCAGACCTAACGTGGCTTCAGTGACCTTGTCCTGCTGACCTGCCACGAGTCGGCCTTATAGGGTGTTAGAGCCTGGGCCAGCCCACGCAGCCTGCTCTCGGTGTCCTCTCTGGGTATGATTGGTGAGGGTGGGGGCTTCCTTGCTGTGCTCATAGCCCTTGCTATTGCTTCACTGGACCACAGAAGCGCTATGCCTCCAGCCCCTACTCCGACGAGATCGTAGTCCAGGTGACGCCAGCTCAGCAGCAGGAGGAGCCCGAGATGCTGTGGGTGACAGGCCCTGTCCTGGCGGTCATCCTCATCATACTCATTGTCATCGCCATCCTCCTATTCAAGAGGTGAGTGCCATGCCTGGTTCTGGGGGACAGAACCTGCTGCCTCTTGCCTGCACTTGTGGTACAGTGTTAAGTGGGCCATCTCAGCCTGGGCCCTGGGTCTAATGGGAAGCCAGGATGGACAGAAACGGCGGTTCTGTGTATGTGCACGTCTGTGTTGGGTCCGTTTATGAAGAAGAGCTGAGGTGAACCATGTGTGTCCCGAGGCATGTCCGTCTGTTTCTGCGTGTGAGTGTGTCTGTCTCATCTTCAGTTTTCAGGAGCCACTGCTTCCTGGTCTCCTGCTGTAAGCATTTTCTTCTGCCACGAAGTCCTGGCTGGTTATCTGGCCTCCTCTCCTCCTGAGGCCCACAAGAGGTTCAGGCTGAGTTGCAGACCCACATCCCCATGAGTATTTACACAATAGACATTTACTAAAGACCCATTATAGCCATGGCTGTCTAACGCTTCCTGTCTTGGGTAGTTGTCGCACCTGTCCTTGGAGGTGCCCGCTGTCCAGCTTCCAAGCTGCTTCCAGGGATTTTATTTGGCCATCCCCAGTTTAAAATATATGTGTATAATATATATAATGTATATATTATCATATATATTATATAATATTTACTTAATTTATTTATTTTTCCCCTTGATTTTTAAGCCAGAGCCACACTGTATAGTCTTGGCTTCCCTAGAGTGTAGACCAGGGTGGCTTCAGACTCCCAGAGATCTGCCTGCCTCTGTCTCCTGTGCTACTCTAGAGACCGGGGTAGCAGGATCTGGGGGCTAATCTGGGTAACTCAGCTAAATACTATTTCAAACAAAAAAGTCTGCCTTTGCATGTACAAAGTCCTGGGTTCAATCCCCGGTACCATAAAAACCTCAAAGTTCTTTTTTTTTTTTAAAGCCTAATCTTTGAGCTGGTTAATTGTGTCTTTAGTTTGTCCCTTGACATCATTATACCAAATAACTACAGTCGCTTGGTCCCTGGGCTCCTGCTGTGCAGCAGTGCCTACCCCAGCCCCCCAATACCTCCTCAGTGGGCAGCTGTTCACCCCATGTTCTTACTTCTAGTCTCTGGTGCCTCAGAGACCTCTGGCTCCCGGTCCCGTCTTTATGCAGCCTTTCATCTGCCCCACGGTGCCTCACTGGCTGTGCTGGGCCTCCGCTGCTTATGCTGAGTCCCCAGCAGCTGGCACGTGTCTGGCTGTTGAACATGTCCTGTCCTATGTGTCATGTGTCACCTCATGGAGGTACCCACTTCCCTGTCATTATTACCCTACCCTTGTCTGGACCCCATAGTCCTTCCTGGCAAGTTCACTCCTTCCTCTCGCTGTGACAGACCTGTGGGTGGCACTAAGGAGTGTCCCTCCACCCACTTTCCCTCGCCATCCCCACGTGGGTTCTGATGTCTGTGCGAGAGGTGACCTCCCTGAGGTGGTCCTGTGAGTACCTTACCAGGGTCCCACGTTTCCCTTGTCATGTGAGGGCTGAGTTCTCAGCAGCGACAATGACCATTCCTTTCTTCTGTCCTTGCCTGTCTCTCGGGACCTAGTAAACAAGAAAGGTAGGAGTCGTTCCTTCTCTCTGTCACTCCTCCCCTCTACTCATCCCTGTGCACACCGTGGGCCTGCAGGGAGGGGTGGAGCTCTGACCGAACCCCTCAGCCTGTGGCTTTAGTCAGCAAGCTGCCTGCTCAGCACCGTAGGCTCTCCAGGTCTGGGTGAATCCTCATGGGCACGAGGGGCAGGCTCTGCCACGCTCCTATGAGTCCAACCCTCTTCCTCCCGCAGAAGATGCTCCTCCCTGGAGCACGTGCACGCTGCAGCTCTCATTGCTTCCCCGAGTCCACAGAGCTCTCCAGTCCTCCGTAGGCTCCCATTTCTCCAACCTAATTCCTACAAGAGGCCATCTCTGCACTTGGCAGAGCAGCAGGGAAAGGTGTCCTGATGCACACATGCGCGGGCGTATTTCCAAGTTCTCCCGAGACACTCCTGTGCAGGCACTGCAGGTGGTCCCCGGTAGACTGTCTCTGACCCTGTCCCTTTTATATGGGCAAGCTGACACCAGTGAGAGAGGACTCTGTCTGGCTAGGGCCCTGCTGTTCCTGCCCCTCCCCCCGCTACTCTGGACATTCGCCCTGAGAGCCAGGCGGCTGGGACCCAGTCCCTTGTGATGTTTGTGTGTTTTATGTACCAGTGCATGTTTTTTCATGGTGGTTTCTGCTGCCTCAGCTGTGCTCAAGTTAAGGGCAGCAGCCACTGCCCAGTGGTGACCTGCCTGCTGTCCAGAGGGACCGCCAGCCTCTTCGACCCTCCTCCCTTGCCTCACTGCTCCCGTGCCCACTCCACACCCGCTGTCTCCCTGCCCCATCCCTACCCTGTGTACTCTCATGTTGACGCTGCTCTGCCCCTGGCTCACACCCAGAGATCCCAGGATAAGGTGGGGTGGTGGGAAGGCATCTGTGGCCATGGGAGCTGCCTGTGCTCCAAGTTTTCACTAGCCTTCTCTTGTTCTTTTAGGAAGAGAACACACTCCCCGTCATCAAAGGATGAGCAGTCAATTGGGCTGAAGGACTCCCTATTGGCCCACTCTTCTGACCCTGTGGAGATGCGAAGGCTTAACTACCAGACCCCAGGTAGGGCTGATCCCTCGGCCTCTTGGCCTCCTCTCAGTCCTGCAGGCCATAGGTCTCTCCCGCCAAAAGACCTTAGCGCACGCACGCTTACTGCTTCTCTTCCTTTTTTGTTCCCTTTGGATTAACATGACAGAGGCATCCATAGCCACCAGGTAGACAGACGAGGAGACTGAGAGAGACAACAGAGGTCCCCGTGTGTCTCCAGTCTCTGAATATGGACTCTCGGGGAATCTCTTGAAGCCCTGCCCCATCCCTACCCTGTGTTCTCTCGTGTTGACACTGCTCTGTCCCTGGCTTACACCCAGAGATCCCAGGATACAGCTCTGGCACAAGTGGTCAGTCTTTATATCTGCTCTCTGGCCCTTGACCACACACACACACACACACACACCACCAGACCAGGCTATGTTAGAAGTGAGAAGCTGTAGCAGACAGAATGGTAGGTGAGGGGCTCACACCTGACCCTTCCTGAAGGCTATTTCAGGTTCACTGTGCCAGGATGTGGGTCCCAGCTCCAGGATTAATACCTGTCCCTTTCCCTGAGCTGCTCTCATGTGGCTTTGAATGTTCCTTCCACCTGGAGTGTCACTCCTTCCCTACACCCCAGGGAGTATCTCTCAGAGAGAGTCTCTGTAGCTGTAGCTCCAGAACCTGGCTCGCCCAACCCCATCCTTGTAGTTATCGTGTGGTAGATTCTCGGTGGATGCCTATGAGCACCCAACAACGGAATGAGTGAGTGAAGTAATGTGTGCACACAGAGGGTTTGTGTACGTGTGAGCTGGTTATCACTGCACACCAAATTACCCTAAACTTAGAGGCTTAAAACAACAGTAATTATTCTCTCTCACAGTTTTTATGAGTTAGGAATTGAGACAGGGCATGGTAGGATCAGTGTCTATTCTAGAAATACCCAGACCCTCATCTGGAAGATTTAAAAACTGGAAACTAGAATCATTTAAAGTGAGGCTGGCAAATCATGGCCTGGAGCCAAATACGGCCCACTATCTGCTTTTATAAATGAAAATTGCCCGCTACACCACTACACCCAGTCATTTCCGGGGACATTTGCAATACAAAGGTCGGTTGACAAATAGAAGGTAGAAGAGACCCCGGATGTCTGCAAGCCATAGTAGTCGTTTTCTGGCCTTTGGTAGTGACCGTTCGCCAAGCCCAGGGTGCTTCCTTCAGGTGGTAGGTAGTTGACGAGCTAGCCTCTGTGTAGCCTGGACTTCTTACAGCTTGGTGAATGAGTTCCAAAGACGTGTCTTGAGAATGTGTGCTGTGTAGACCCAGTGAGCTGTTGTAACCAGCAAGTGGATCTAGAAGGAAGGCAAGCACCAGAGTGGTGCTAGAGGGTTCTGTTCTCAGAGGGTGCCTCGCTTCACGGGCACCATACAGGAAGTGGGGTTAAAGATGGCTGTAAGTGGGAGCATGGATGTGTGTGCATCAAGTTAAAACCTTGAAAGGTGTTTCTGCAGTGTTGGAGCCAAGAGGTAACTGGGGCTACGCGGCCTCCTTGACCAGGACCTCAGGACCTGGACCGGCAGGCCACACAGCTGTACTTCATCCTGCCCGACCAAGGGAGGAGTTGAAGGTCTTTATCAGAGGAGCAGCAAGGCTGCTGTCAGAAGACCTCTGACTGCATCTGTGGAGAGCAGGCCCATGGGGAAGAAGTCGGGCACTTAAGTGGTAGGAAAGTGAGGGCAGGAGAAGAACAGGCTCTGCAAAGCTGAAGGTGGTAAGGCAGACAGTAAGCTGAGCTCACACGTGGATGCAAAGATAGTCTGTGGCTCCCGCCACAGAGGAGATCCAGCGGCAGCAGGCCTTTGGGTCTGGACATTGTGCTGATCTCAGCCGGAAGCCACCAGTGGGAGTGGTGCCAAGGATCAGGCAGTGGCGGAAGCTCAGAATGGGCAGACTCCCAGGAGTAGGAAGGGAGAAGGGAACCGTGGGAACCATGGTGGCAGAATGGCGTAGTGTTGGGGGGGATGCAGATGGAGGTGTGGACAGAAAGGCTCCCTGTGTCAGGTGCTAGCATGCTGTGATACTCAGAAGGTGGGGCCCATAGCTTTGTTGGGGTGTAGGACCCAGCCTTTAGGCAGGAGTATTTCTGTGGTTGAAGAGCAGCTAAGGGAACCCCTGCAAACCCTTTCAAATACCAGTGTGTGAGGGATACCGTGGGAACATGACATCCCCGAGAAGAGAGGAATGTGAGATTTTAAAAGACTTCATTTCCAGTATGGAGACCATCTGAAAATGGCCAAGGTCAGATTTGGAGGGGCTGAGGACTGGGCTCAAGAGGCCACTCAGACCTGTTGGTGTTGGAAGCTGTCTTTGGGGGAGGGGGACTTTCTGTGTTACCGGAAGACGTGTGAGTTTATGCTGGGACCAAATCCACACTTCCGTCCGTGCCCCTTCCTCTTGCCCTCCACCTGCAGTCCCTTCAGTGTCAACCGCAGAACCAGGTGACCAGCAAAGGCTTCCTGAGCTCTGCTCCTGTCCCATTGTTGTCTTGGTTTTTCTCTCTGCAGGTCCCAGCGCCCCCAGTTGCCCGAATATCTCAAGTTAGTTTTCAAAGTTCCCACATTTGGGGACACGTTGGCTTCGTGTGTCTCCACTCTTCTACTTCCTCACGTCTACCCTCCCCCACCTCCTTGCTCTTTTTCCCTTGCCTTTATTCCCACCTCTCCCGGCCATCTCCCTCCTCCCTGTCCTCTCCTGTGCCCACCCGGCCTCCTCCGGTGTCTTCTCTCCCACCCTATCTCCTTGTCCCGGCCACCTGGTCCACCCCTCTGTGTGCCTCCGTCCTGTTCCCTCACCTGTCTTTGTACCTCCCTCCCCATCTCTGCTTCCCTCTCTACTTCTATGCCGCGCTACCATTGTCTGCGCTCCATGACCATTCCGCCCACACACTTGGCGCCCGGGGTCACAGGGTCACCAGGCCTCCTGGGGTGACTGGCATCAGTGAGGGGTGGGGGGGTCTGCCTCAGGAGTGGTGAGAGCCCAGTTTCCGACCTGTCCACTGCGCCACGCCCCTGAGCTTGCAGCCCCGTCTTCGTGGGAAGAAGCCTCGTGTTCCTCTTAGGCAGACCTGGCAGGCAGAGAGCCCTGTGGTACCCGCACGGCACCAGCTCATCTGGACATGCTTCCGTGTGCTCATAGTACACACACCTCCCTCTCTGGCCTCCCCTGATGCCCAGCCACTGTGTGTTCTCCATTCTTGTCGCCGTCGTCGCCGCTGCCGCATGTGCTGTTGTCTCCATGCCACCAGTGCCGAGTACTTCATGATCACACATGTCCACACGTGCCTTGGGCTGTCTCTACCACCCTGCTCAGAACTCACACTAATGCCACCTGTGTGTCTGCCCCACCTCCCCTAGGTATGCGAGACCACCCGCCCATCCCCATCACTGACCTGGAAGACAATATTGAGCGCCTCAAAGCCAACGACGGGCTCAAGTTCTCCCAAGAGTATGAGGTGAGACACCCAGCACTCCCACCGTGTGTCCTCAATATCCTCAAGCCCACTGCTGTTTTGTCCTGGGTCCCAGCTGCGGTGGAGGATGTTGGGAGGTAGGCAGGCCAGGAAGAGCAACAGCAGACTACAATTGGGGAACTGGACACCTTTGGTGCTGGGCTCAGCCCACAGGCTCACCATAGCCCTCTGGTGGTCACCCGGAACATGTTTCAGAAGGCTCTGCTCGGTGCCCAGGCAAATGTCTTGATGCCTACAGAAGCAGACCTGGTTTAGTAACAATGGCTATAATATCTAATTTCCAACAAGAACAGGTCAGCACTTAGCAGACACTGGACAGCGTCCTCTTACTTGGTTCCCCATGGAGTGGTACTGTCACAGTCTTGTCTGACGTATAAGAAAGCAGGACTCAAGCTGGGCGGTGGTGGCGCATGCCTGTAATCCCAATACTTGGGAGGCAGAGGCAGGTGGATTTCTGAGTTCGAGGCTAGCCTGGTCTACAGAGTGAGTTCCAGGACAGCCAGGGCTACACAGAGAAACCCTGTCTCGGGAAAAAAAACAAATCCAAAAAAAAAAAAAAAAAAAAAACCCAAACCAAAACAAGAAAGCAGGACTCAAACAGGAGAATGAGTTGCCTAGAGTCAAATAGCTGAGGGATAGTGGAGCCAAGATTACCACCCGGACCTAGCCTGTGCTGGCTTCGTGACCGTCCACACCTTAGGCTTGCATAACAGTGTTACTGAGTCTCCCTGTGGTGGCTGTTGTCAGTGAGGAGCAGGAAGGCTGTCCTCAGCCTGCCTTCCATCCTGCTCCCGCCTGTGATTACATGTGCATGTAGAAACACATAGCTCACAGGCAGGGAGTCAGGAAGCCCTCCGAGTGCTCAGCTCACCCTGGCCTTCAGCTCTGTGAGCTCAGACTTCAGAGTCAGTGAGCGCCTGTCCCACCCACAGCTCTTTGTTAGGGACAGTTGGGTGTGCCCAGGCCATCCAGGCTGGGGAGCCTTGTAAGAAAGGAAGTGATAAGGAAACCCCCCCCCCACCTTCTTTGTATCTCTGCTGTGTCGGCCGCTCTTTTGCCAGCACTTGACACAGGCCTTGGAAGATGACTGACGAACAGGTGATGGATGGATCCGATCAGCTGGACCCAGGGGGTTGCTCTCCTTTAGTCAGGTGTCCACTCTTGAGTTATGTGGGGGGTATACCCCGGAGTTGCCCTTCTCAGGGCAATGGGCCAGGTAGGTCCTAAAGGCAATAGGCCAGGCTTCCAAAGAAGATTGAGCTTGGCAGGTAGATGGGCAAGCACGCCTCTGTTTAGCAGCAGTGCCGCTTCTACTGCAGGGGCAGAGCCTGTCAGTGGGCAGCCTGCATTAAGCTTGGCTTCTGCACAAGGAGACCTTCCTTGTCTTTTACCAATGTTCGCCCTTGTCCTGCCCCACACCTTGCCATCCTTCCTGTGACGCTCTGCCCACCTCGGCACCCAGAACCCCTCTCACAACCGTCACCTTGCCACCTGCCTTCCATCCCCCCATCTGAACTTCTTTAAAGCAGCTTCTTAGCTGAGTGGTGGTAGCGCATGCCTGTAATCCCAGCACTCTGGGAGGCAGAGGCAGGTGGATTTCTGAGTTCAAGGCCAGCCTGGTCTACAGAGTGAGTTCCAGGACAGCCAGGGCTACACCGAGAAACCCTGTCTTGAAAAACCAAAAAAAAAAAAAAAAAAAAAAAAAAAAAAAAAAGATAAATAATAAATAAAGGGCCTCCTTTGTCCTAGAAGCCTCTACATCTATTGTGGGCTCTCCCAAAACATTCTCTTTCATGGTCTGTAAGTCATTTGTCAGACTATTGCTAGAATCTAACTGTGTGCCAGTCCCTGTGCTGAGTTTTGGGCATGTAGAGACAGATGACCTCGGGACACAGTCACTGAGAAACACAGACAGAACAGTAATGGGTACTGTGAGTGTGTGGTTCTGACAACATGCACTGAAATCATATAAAGCAAGCACAATGGTGGTGTGTGTGGTGGGTGGGGCCTCGCAGAAGTGATGAGCCAGTCTCCTTAGAGAATAGTGAGGCTGGGACCAAAATGGAGGAGACTGTGATATAGGTGTTGATTCTGTCCATCCACAAAGTAAGGACAGTAACTCAAACCTGTCTTGAGTAAAGAGATGGAGAAATGCACATAGCGGCTTAGAACAGTGCTGAGCACACCCTGAGCCTCCCACAGAAATGTAGCTGTTAGCATTTCTGTGCCCTGCGCCAGTCAAGAGCATGGGAGGCTTCTGAGCAGGAATTTGATACTCGGATCTGCAGTTTTTGAAAGACTTGTTGTAGCTGAAGGACGGAGTAGGTTGGAGCAAGGGGAGAGAAGCCTGGTGGTACCAAGTGGAGCTTGCGGCTGGCTGCAGGCAGTGACCGACTGACCAACCGACCACAGGCTGAGAATGGCGGAGGAAGGGAGTGTGGGGGTGTGGTTAGCAATGGGAGGGACCTTGGGGAATTCCTAAGGTGAACTTCAAACCTGGCTGGGCTTCCTGGGTCAGTGATTAGTGCTGTTCACTGAGAGGCCGGTTACGGCAGAGCCTGCTCTGATGGGAAACAGATGAGCTGGCCTTTAAAAGGCCTGGGGTGGGAAGACCCGTGAAACTTGTGCATGGCGATGTCTGAGGGCCTGCGGGATGGTGGGGTAGCTCTGGCGTGTAAGCACAAGAGTCCTGTGAGTGGGCTGGGCATGGCTAATGGGAATGGTTCAGTCAGTGAAGATTGACTTACAAAAGGTGAAGATTGCTGGTATGCCTGTGTAGAATGGCCACTTGTCCTCCAGAGTGGGGAAATGGGGACATAAGCCACTGTGGTACTACTGGCTAGCCAGCCTGGCTTACTTGGTAAACAGTAGGCCGCTGAGAAGTCGTGGCTTGAAGGCAGAAGGTGTTGCTAGGGTTGCCCACCACATAGGTGCACAAACACATACATGTACACACGTGCATTTTAAGAGAGAGAGAAATTTTTTAAAAAAGCTCTTTGCTCTCTGCTCTCCCACACTCTCTCATCTCTCTGCCCCTGGGGGGCTCTTCCCCCCTCCACGTGGTCATGGCCGGCCTCCTCCTCCTCCTCCTTTCTCTCTCTCTCTCTCTCTCTCTCTCTCTCTCTCTCTCTCTCTCTCTCTCTCTCTCCCTACCTCTCTTTTCCTCTCTCTACCACTAACTCCCATCCCCTACTCTGAATAAACTCTATTCTATACAAAAAACAAAAAAAAACAAAAAAAAAACTTGCAAATGGGCTATGGGTGAAACTAATTTGGTCAAGTGCTTGCCTAGAATTTGCAAAGCCTTGGATTTCCTCCAGCATCACATCAATGGGGTAGCACACACTATAATCCCACCGCTTACCCACACATGACATGGAAGTAGGAAGATGAGAACTTCAGAGCCATCCTTAGCTGCATAGTAGGTAGTAAATTCAAACCTAGCCAGGTATACATGAGACCCTATCCAAAGAAACAAAACATTGGCTGAGCAGTAAGGATGTAGAGAAGAGAGCCAAGTAGGAGATGTGGAGGAGCTTAGGTTCTACCTGCAGGGAGGGCAGGGAACAGAGATGGAGAAGAGAGCTGGGTGCATGGTACATGGACCTGTAGCCTTGGACAGTCTCCAGCCCGGCCCAGGCGGCCATTCCATCATCATCATCTCGTTACACCAGGTAGATGCAGGGCCTGTCCCATGACCCGGCCTCATCCCCTCTACAGGGGCTGCCATGGAAGTTTGAGTCCTCGATTTGTCTCTTTCCAGACTTGGGATATTTCAGCCTTGTGGCTGGGGAGTGTAGGTGTTACTCAGCTGCAAAGCGCCATGGGTAGGCCTCCCTTGACTTGACCCTCACTCTCCGTTTCTTCCATTTCCGGTAGTCCATTGACCCTGGACAGCAGTTCACATGGGAGAACTCCAACTCAGAGGTGAACAAGCCCAAGAACCGCTATGCAAACGTCATCGCCTATGACCATTCTCGGGTGCTCCTCACCTCCATTGATGGTGAGCCCAGGGCACATTGCCCTCTGCTGTCCCCTGCCCTGCTGTCCAGCATGCTCTGAGTACAGTGGGTCGGCCCGGGACCCCAGGTTAACGCTCTCACATCCCTTTGCGTCTATAGGTGTTCCTGGGAGTGACTACATCAACGCCAACTACATTGATGGCTACAGAAAGCAGAACGCCTACATCGCCACACAGGGCCCGCTGCCTGAGACCATGGGTGACTTCTGGAGGATGGTGTGGGAACAGCGCACAGCCACAGTGGTCATGATGACCAGGCTGGAGGAGAAATCCCGGGTGAGGGCGATGGATGGGAAATGACTTGGTGACGCTGGGTACCACCTTCTGTGAATGTTTTCAAGGGACTCCCCAAGGGCTGTGGTTTTCCCGGAGTATTGTCTCATTCCCCAGATACAGGGGAGCTGCCAGGATGCAATGTAGCCTGTTCCCCAGGTGTTAATGGGTTCCCGGGATGTTAATATGTTTCACCAAATGCTGTCATTTTCTGGAATGTTAATATGTTCCCCGGTTTCTGGGGTGTTCCTGGGGTGTTCACATGTTCCCCAGATGCCAGAGTGCTCCTGGGGTATTCACACATCTAAGTTAATTAGTGGAAGGAGCTGCTGATGTCTGCTTTTGCACTGCGAAGCATTGACTGGAACATAAAATTTACAGAGCTTGAAAATGGGGCATAAACGTTATGGGTAAATTTGGCAGAAAATGTGCCTGGTGCGATCTGGTGTTGAATAAATAATTTTCAATTATGGTCCTCCTTCAGCCAGTGAGGGCAAAGGGTGGTAGCTTGGTGTGGTGAGGCTTGGTGAGGAAAAGGGAAGGGGAGAATTCGGCATGGGCCTGTGTAGCCTCGTAAGCCGGACCTGCTTTCCCCTGCTTCTGCCCGTTTGAACCTTTGGACATCCTGTAACATTGTCACCTGTACCTTGTCCCCTGTCCTACCCATCCCCCTCCAGGTGAAGTGTGATCAGTATTGGCCCATCCGTGGCACTGAGACCTATGGCCTCATTCAGGTGACCCTGGTAGACACTGTGGAGCTGGCCACATACACCATGCGCACCTTTGCACTCCATAAGGTATGGCCCATGTTCTGGCCTGGCAGAGGGCAGCTGTGGGGTCAGGGCCCGGGAGGCGTATGAGGGGTTCTCACAGCCTGTGTTAGGTGACTGTCTGCTGTGGCTTCTGAGTCTCACCTGAGAGTGGCTGGTGTAGCCCCTTTCCTGGGCCTATGGCAGGCAAACCTCAAACCTCCTCACCTCTAATGACCGTTCCCCAGAGTGGCTCCAGTGAGAAGCGTGAGCTGCGTCAGTTCCAGTTCATGGCCTGGCCAGACCACGGCGTTCCCGAGTACCCCACTCCCATCTTGGCCTTCCTGAGGCGCGTCAAGGCCTGTAACCCACTAGACGCAGGGCCCATGGTGGTGCATTGCAGGTGAGAGCACAGAGCCACCCAAGGGGGGTGGGGTGGGAGATGAGGGGACCCCTGCCCCAAGCTCTGCTCCTCTCCTCAGTGCCGGCGTGGGCCGCACGGGCTGCTTTATTGTCATTGATGCGATGCTGGAGCGTATGAAGCACGAGAAGACAGTTGACATCTATGGCCACGTGACGTGCATGCGCTCACAGAGGAACTACATGGTGCAGACAGAGGACCAGTATGTGTTCATCCATGAGGCGCTGTTGGAGGCTGCCATGTGTGGACACACTGAGGTGCTCGCCCGCAACCTCTATGCCCACATCCAGAAGCTAGGCCAAGTGCCTCCCGGGGAGAGCGTCACCGCCATGGAGCTCGAGTTCAAGGTGGGACTCAGTCCAGGGGCCTGGACTCGGTCGTGGGAAGGCCTCTTTGCAGGAAGCCAGGCCTGACAGAACCCTCCCTCTTCACAGTTGCTGGCCAACTCCAAGGCCCACACATCTCGCTTCATTAGTGCCAACCTGCCCTGCAACAAGTTCAAGAACCGCCTGGTGAATATCATGCCCTATGAGCTGACTCGAGTGTGTTTGCAACCCATCCGTGGCGTGGAGGGCTCTGACTACATCAATGCCAGCTTTCTAGATGGCTACAGGTCGGCATGCTTCTCCCTGCCCCGCCGTGCCCTTTGGTACCGTGGTCTGCTTCTGGTTGGGAGAGTGAGAGCTAATCTGAAAGAGCAGAGCGAGTTGGGGACAGGAGTGAGGGCTTCCTGGAGGAGGGCTGCTCTCTGGAGCAGGGTCCTAAGGAGCTAGGCAGTGTTGGGATAGGTGGGGACAGCGACACCTCCAGCATGTCAAGTCTTATGTCACCCAGACAGCAGAAGGCCTACATAGCTACACAGGGGCCTCTGGCAGAGAGCACCGAGGACTTCTGGCGCATGTTATGGGAGCACAATTCCACCATCATCGTTATGCTGACCAAGCTTCGGGAGATGGGCAGGGTGAGCCCACCCCTTCCCCAGGGCCCCTCATACCAGGGAGGACACTGGTTACCCTTGGGAAAATCTTTTTTACTCAATGCTCTCCTACCCCAGCTTCCCGTCAGCATAGCCTCAGACCCTTTACCAACACCTGAGGCATCCTGTCCCAAAGTCCTCTGAAACATGTCATTCTCTTTGCCTGGCCTCCCCACCTGATCATGGGCGGTGCCTGGTGTTGTGTCCACAGGAGAAATGTCACCAGTACTGGCCAGCAGAGCGCTCCGCTCGCTATCAGTACTTTGTTGTCGACCCGATGGCTGAGTACAACATGCCCCAGTATATCCTTCGTGAATTCAAAGTCACAGATGCCCGGGTAAGTGTCAGCCGAGGAGTACGCACATACACGTGTCCCTCACGCTACCTGAGCACAGTGGGTCTGTCTGCCCATGGTACTGCAGTTCACACTGCAGTAATCTAAGCCATGTGTGTTACCTCCTAGAGTGTTCCTGTGAGTGTATCCCTGTGTGGTTATGCTCCTGGTTTAGAGGGCCTACTACCTAAGGTACAAACCTTAATTCTGACCCCTGACCTTCTCTCACAGGATGGGCAGTCAAGGACAATCCGACAGTTCCAGTTTACAGACTGGCCAGAGCAAGGAGTCCCCAAAACAGGTGAAGGCTTCATTGACTTCATCGGGCAGGTGCACAAGACAAAGGAGCAGTTTGGACAGGATGGGCCCATCACAGTGCACTGCAGGTGCGACAGTCCCCGTGGAGGGATGGGGTGGACTGGACGGTGGTCCCAAAGGCGAGTTCACTGTGTGAGGTGAGCAGGACTGCTGACACAGCCATTCTCTGAGCAGTGCTGGCGTGGGCCGCACCGGCGTGTTCATCACCCTGAGCATTGTCCTGGAGCGCATGCGGTACGAGGGCGTGGTCGACATGTTCCAGACCGTGAAGACCCTCCGCACACAGCGCCCTGCAATGGTGCAGACAGAGGTATGCAGACCAGAGGGAAGGGACCCAAGTGTCTTCCCTACACCCACAGCTGCACCTGCAGCTGGCCCACATGCACGTGTTTGTTCACGTTACAGCTGTGTGGTATTACTGTCCTGCATGACATGCAGGGGAGAGGGGAGCGAGCTGTGTTCATTTGGTAACCCCTTCCTGAGCTCTAGTGTGTCATGCTTGCTGCCCCCGGGTTCGGGGTTAGACGGAGCAGTCTGTAAGACGTGAGTCTGGGTACAGACGTGAGGCTTGAGCAGCAGAGGTGAACGCAGACCTGAGAGAGGGAAAAAGGAGGAATGGCCTTTCGAGGCTTCAACCGGGGGCACCTGGGCAGTTCTTTGTGCCCCGTGTCTGCTCTTGGCCAGCGGAGGCCATTTCTGTGGCCACTGGCTGCAGCATGAGTGCCCTTCTGTTTGGAATAGCTATTGGCACTGTTCACACTGACCAACCCCCCTCTTTCTCAAAGGACCAATACCAGCTGTGCTACCGTGCGGCCCTGGAATACCTCGGCAGCTTTGATCACTATGCAACGTAACTACTGCTCCCCTCTCCTCCGACGCTCCCCTGAGGGGCTCCGGGGGGGACCCCGCTCCTCTGAGCCATACCGACCATCGTCCAGCCCTCCTGCACGGATGCTGTTGCCGGCAGAGCACAGCCCACTGGGATCACAGCATTTCGGGAACATTGCCACACCAGTCAGAGAGCCCAGGATCCTGGGCAAGTAGGCGGCCTGGCGGCCTGGCTCTGGGCCCTCGTCCACTGGGCCCAAGTGGAGCCCCGCTTCAAGCTCTCTGTTCAGCTCCGCGATTCTCATGCTTCTCATGGGGTGGGAAAGGGGGCGAAGCCCCCACTTTTTATACATTAGGTGGGGTAGACTGCGGGGTCCTAGCCTCTTCCTCCGACTTTCCTTTTGCGGATCTTTCACTGCAGATTGGGCTGCCGTGGGAGTTGGGACTTATTTGTTTTCCTTTTTGAGTTCACGTTGGATCCTTTCTTGTTCAACTTCTGCAGGACACAGTACACACTTTCCTTGTGCAGAGCTAGGGCCCTACCTGAGCAAGTCGGCTGTGGCCCCGGAGGCAGCGCAGCTCCTGCTGTCCTCTAGCCTTTCAGATGAGATCCTACTCCAGCCAAATGCAGGGAAACACTTTATTTTGTTTGTTTTAGGTTTTGTTTTTCCTTGAGAGCCTTTTTTTAGGCCCCACAGACAGTGGTGGGCGGGGAGGCGATAGGAAACACATCCCCAGTGTGCATTTAACATTCATAGCCTACAACCACAGACGTGTCTGGGGGAGCCTGGCAAGGCGTTCCTCGTCACCATCGTGTTTGCAAAGGTTCAAAAAACAAAAATTAAAAAAAAAAAAAATATTTTTTTTTAAAAAAAGAAATAAAGATTCATCCCCTGGCCTCTACTTCAGCTCTGAAGTGGGGGGCAACTCAATGTGCCTGGGGCTCGCCATGGGCCCACAGAGTCTCGCTATCATCCCCAGCGTCGCAGTGTGGCAGGTGTTTGTAGGCTGTGGGTTCTGGCCACCTAGGTAAATGAATGGCACAGGTGAGGGCCTGTGCCACGCCCCACACACCTCAGGGCCAAGCGGGGGCGTGGCTGGCCCTTCAGGTCTAGGCCAGTGGGCCTGGTAGCACATGTCTGTCCTCAACCGGACAGATGCTTTCTCTCCTGGTTTGCAGCTGTCTTCAAATCCCCCATGACCCGCCCTTCCCACTCCTTCAAGTTGCCCTCACAAACCAATGTGGCAAGACTACTGGACTTGTATCCATGGTTCTATACTCAGTCCTCTTATCTCAGCTTGCTGAGGGGCAGGGAGAGGGCCTCTTCCTCTGGGCAGCACTATCTAGGTAGGTGAGTGGGGGCGGGGAAGGGTGCATAGCTGTTTTAGCCAAGGGACTCGAGGCAGATGTCCCCAGATATAGCTAGGCTAAGTCAAGATCAATGGTCTGGGTTGGTGGTGTTGGATGAAACATTCATTTTTACCTTGTGGATGCTAGTGCTGTAGAGTTCACTGTTGTACACAGTCTGTTTTCTATTTGTTAAGAAAAACTACAGCATCATTGCATACTTCTTGATGGTAATAAATTTGAATAATCAGATTTCTTACATACCGGGCCTCTGTCTCAGCTCCTGTATCTAGAGTGTGGTATCTTAAGTCTGTGACTAGGGTGGGTTCTGAGGAGTCCATTCCAAGAGGGTGCTGGGAACTGAGTGAGCGCCTGTGACGGCAGCTTCTGGCCATGGCTGCAGAATGGAAAATGGAACCTTCGGGCTACAGCTGTGGAGAGCACCCAGGACTCTCAGACCCTCGTCTCTCCTCACCTTGTGGTGCTGTGGATTGACAAATGGAGGATGTAACACACACCATCACCTCCCTCATCTTCTCCCGTGCTCTAAGGAGTGAGATAACCCTGCAGACTTAGAAAATGACCATATAGAAGTTGATCAGTAAGAAATCTTGTACTTCTTGCCTTGTGGGTACTGGACACACACAGTGAGACCCTCTGGGCTCAGGGACACAGCAAGGAGGGTTCACTGACCCTGTAGCCTTGACCCTGGTGGTCAGAAGGCTCTGCTTGATCTTGGCATCTTGAACAAACCAGAAAACAAATACCCAAGTCACACACAGCAGAGTTGGTCCCGACTCACTGTGGCCCTGGGGAAGACCTAAAGGAGGGGGTGGTTGCATTCCGTGTTTTTAGAGGGTGAGTAGAAGCCGGAAGAGCCAGGAAGAGAATTCCTGGTGAAAGAAGGGCCCATGCAAAGGATTGGAGGCCTAAATCCTAGAAAACAGGAAGGTCCAAGGAATACAGCGAAACCCTAAGGCTGGAAAGGGGGTGGGTGGAGCCGGGCCAATGAGCTGCTTATGAAAGGGGTGCAGACCACGCCTGCCTTGCATTGTCCTGTCTCAGCACTGAGTTGAGGCCTCAGCTATCCCCGGGTTATCAGTCCCCACCACCCGGAGTGTTAAATGACCAGGGCCTAGAACCAGCCCCTCCCTGGTGTCCCACACACGGTTTACTGCTCCACCCATTTGTGCTTGTTCAGAGGGGGGTAACCATCAGGCCATGGTTTCTGATGGGATGAAATCTGAAGAATTACTTGCTTAATTAAAGATTAAACCATGAGACATTGTCAAGGGGAGAGTAGATGCCAGGCCTACTCTTGAACGCCAGCATGCAGACCTGCTACACACACACACACACACAGGCTCAGCACTCAGTTCTTTGCAGACCTAAACCACAAGGATCGCAGCAGCTCAGGGAGTCCTTCACCAGTAAGGGTTTCCACCAGAGACCACGTGGGAGGTTAAGCACCAGAGTTGGGACCCACACACACTAGTGTCTGAGAATCTTTTCTCCATCCCCAGCAGTATCAAGTCTCCACTGTACTTTATGTTGACTGGTTTGTGTTTTGAGACAAGGTCTCACTATGTAGCTTTGGCTGGCCTGACCTGGAACTCACTGTGTATAGACTGGCTTCAAATTCCAAGATCTGCCTGCTCGCCTCTGCCTCCTGGGTTCTGGGATTAAAGACGTGCACCACTATGCCTATTTTTTTAAAAAGGCAAGGGCCTCATAGTTCAGACCTCAGATTCATGTAGGTTGGGATGAACTTCTGATCCTCCTGCTTCCATGTCCCAAATGCAGAGATCACAGGGCTGTAACTACCATTCCTGGTTTCCAGGCAAGCACTCTACCAAGTGAACCACACCCTTCCCCTGTTACCCTCAGGACTGCCCCTCAAAGGTCTCCCCTTGCAGAGTTTAGCACCCCAGGCACTAAGTTTGCTAATCTCTCCAGTACACCCTCTTTCCACCACCAAACCGTGCCCATGTGGCCTATTGTAACTGTCTGTGTGTCTACATACCCAAGCCATACACTAGGCCCTCCAGCTTGAGACAAGAGTCTCGCTCACCTTGTAGCCCAGGCTAGCTCCACATTCATGGTGAAGTGTTCCTGAGCACTGCGGTTACAGGCATGGGCCACCATGCCTAACCCCAGCCATCCTTTCCCACTTGGCATGCCTTCTACGTGATCTGCTTGTTCCAAGCCTGTCCTGGCCAGCGCAGTCTCAGCATGGCAGCCAGAATGCTCACACCAGGTAGACCTGACTGAAGAGACCCACCAAGCCCTCAAAATCAGCTAAAACTCCCTGGAAGATCCGGCCTGATCTTCCTTCTCCCTTTACCCTGTTTCCCAAGAGTGACCAAAACCCACTTTTTGGTTTGTGTATGCAGTGTTGCAGATGGGTCTTGCACGTATGAGGCAAACTCTATTCTAGCCCCAAACCAGTTCTCTGAATGCTAGGCCCAACCAGCTACTCAGCTCCAGGGCTTTCTACAAGCATTCTTCCTGTCTACCTGGATAGCTTTTATTTCTCATTTTATTTTAATTGCAAAGCAATTTTTTTCACACAGTATATTCTGATCCTCTCCCCCACTCCTCCCACCCAGATCCTCTCCATCTTTCCACCCACCCAAACCCATGCACTCCTCATTTTTTTTCTTTTTTTTTTTTTTTTTTTTTTTTTTTTTAGTATTAGCTGAAAATAATTCCTTCAGAAGCCAGCAGTAACCATCCTAAAAGAGGCGAAATGGTCTCACTATGCCAGGTATCTGAAGTCTATTATTTCGTGTAATCCTCACAAGCTATAAGGTCACTTCGATGACACCTATTTTATCTCTTGGAATATTCTGTTTCATCCACGTCTCCAGTGCCTAATGAGAATCTGGCATGTGACAGTCACCACCCGAGAGTTCAGAGTAAACACGTCAGTGAGCCCCACAGATGGCTGCCTAGAGGCATGTGTTCTTGAGGAGACAGAGGATGCATATGAAAATCAGTGAATAAATGTATTTGTGATGTGTCAGAAAGTGGTGAGTGCCCTGGGTACAGTAGGGAGGATCAGGCGGGCTTCAATGAAAGATGGCAGATTAGCTCCTTTCCTAGTCTGTTCCCTAAATGCCTGACAGAAACAACTCAAGGGCGGGTGAGATGGCTCAGTGGGTAAGAGTGTAGTCAATCATGAAGCGTGCCCACTTTGAGGGGAAAAAAAAGGAAGGCATGGTGGTAGGTGCCCGCCACTCCAGCCCTGGAGGGCAGACACAGGCTGACCTCCAGAACTCTCTGGACAGCCAGTCTAGCCAAAATGGCTTTCCTTTTTTGTGAGAGACCCTACCAGAAAGTAATAAAGCAGAGTATTAGAAGACATTATTTGATGATTTCTACATGTGCACACATGTAACACACCTGCACATCCAACATGCCTGCCCTACATATACACACAACACATTCCCACCACACACAAAATTTAAGAGGAAGGAAAGAATGAATGAATTGAAGGGGGACCTTTTCTTCTTGGCTTATGGTTCCCATCTGTTATGACAGGGCAGCGTAGTTGGTCATGGGGGGAGGGGCACAGAGTGGATCAGGGTGTGGCTAGCTCTCTCCTTCTTACCCTTAATTCAGTCCAGATCTTCACATTCAGGCCACATCTTCCCTCTCCGTTCACCCTGTCTGGAATCACACCCAGAAATGTGCCTCTCAGACCAGTCAAGTAGACCATGCAGATTAATCCTCAGAGATGGGGTTGCAGGGTAGACTTGAACACTGGAAAAGGTTGCCCAACATCTTCCAGATGAGTATCTAGGGTCTGCAGAAATGGCTCAGCCGTTGAGAGCACTTGCTTTCCCAGAGGGCCCAGGATCCGTTCCCATGCTCACGTGGTGGTTTGTAAGCTTCTCTAATGTCAGATTCAGGGGACCTGATGCCCTCTTTTGACATTCGAGTACTCTTACACATATAAAAGGGTGGGCCTCCAGGAAGAGGGGGGTCTCTGGAGCAAAGGGGTAGTGATGTGTGCACGGTGCTTTGAGACCAGGATGGCTTTAATACTCTGAACAAAGGCCAGAGAGCAGCCTGAGTGAAGGTCAAATGGAAAAGAGGCACAAATGCAGTTGTCATTAGTAGCCGGAAAGCTCCTAGGACTGCTGGTGCAGACCTGTAATCTCCGCTCCTCAGGAAGCTGAGGCAGGAGGATTGGGAGCTAAAGGCTTGCCTCAATAGTACATAAGTGTGGCATGTTGAAGCTCTCTTTCTCATCTCCAAATACCCAGCCAGAGAAACTATTCAGTTTAGTGTGTATCTGTGTGTGTGTGTTCGTCTGTCTGTCCGTCCGTCCATGTCTGGTTGTGTGCTGAGTGCACCTGCTGAGGATCTACCCCAAGGCTTTGCACCTGCTAGGCAACAGTTTTCTGGCTAAGCTCCTGCACTAGCTCAGTTTTAGAGGGTCCAGACTGAAAGGTAAGCCTCGTGTTGTGCTCTTCTGGTGGAAGACTTGGTGTGTCTTTAGCAGATTAATGTCTGTTGACTCCTTGGCTATAAATGTGACAGGTTTAGCAAGTTTACTTGAGCCCTTGCCTCTACCTTTCTTCTACCCCCTATTCTGTAAGATACATTACTATTTTTAATTCGTCTTAGCGCTCCCTGCATGGCTTTAAATGTTGATATTTAAGTGTCCGTTTGCTGATTTATCACCTGTGGACGGTCCGTATTGATTACCCTTGGGGAAAATGAGGCAGTTAGTGTACCTATTTCTCCCGCCTCCCTCCATTTCCTTTCTCTCCCCTGATCTCATGTTGTTTGTGTTTATAATACTGTTTCATCAATACAATAAAGCCTCTCATTCTAAAAATTAAAAGTCAATAAATAGTGTTTCAATTGCGTGTTTATTAAAAAAAAAAATCTCTCAAGTACCCATGTCTTCCTTTTTCTTTGTTCATTCCTTTTGTTTTGCTGTTTTGTTTTTCTGAGACAGGGTCTCTCTAGCCCTGGCTGTTGTGGAACTCACTCTGTAGACCAGACTGGCTTTGAACTCAGAGATCTGCCTCTGCCTCCCAAATGCTGGATTAAGGGTGTGCGCCATTACCACCACCACCACTGCCCAGCTTCAAGCAGATCTTCTGATGATTTCCCCTTGCCCCTTTCATTCCTGGACTATCCCCATCCACCCCAGTAGATCAGACTTGGTGATCCTCTTGCACTAAGCCCTGTCTGAGGAGCATTTCCCTCACAGGCCTGCCACACAGCATTGTAAACTTTCTGATGCGTGCGTGCCCGAACCCGCCAACATTTCCGTGCGGCGTTTGCCTACTCCAGGCCTTTTCCAAAAGAGCTTGCTGCAGAGTTCTTTCTTTATTTAATTTTCAGTCATGGTCTTACTATGCAGCCTTGACTGGCCTAAAACTTGCCATGTAGATGAGGCTGGCCTTGAACTCAGAGGTCTGCCTCTGAGATCAATACCTTCTGGGAGCTAGGATTAAAGGCAAGCAATACTACACGTGGCCTTAAACTTTTGCTTATTGTTGTTGTTGTTGTTGTTGTATGTAGGGGGGCATATGAGACCCAGCATGCATGCAGATGTCAGACTGTGTGGTTCACTCACCTTTAGTTTGTCCCAGGCATCAGACTCAGATTATCAGCCGTTTCACTCTTTTAGATCCTTGTTTTCTAAAAATTCCTTGGAGTGGGGCTGGAGAGATGGTTTAGTGCTTAAGAGTGTTGGCTGCTTTTCCAGAGGGCCCGGGTTCAAGCCCCAGGAAGTCACATGACAGCCCACAACTGTCTATAACTCCAGTTCTAGAGGATTTAATACCCTCACCCAGATATACATGCAGCAAAACACCAATGCATAGAAAATGAATAAATCATTAAAAAAGATTTTTTAATTAAGGGGCTGAAGAGATGGTTCAGTGCTTATGAGCACTTCCTACCCCAGAGGATCAAAGTTATACTCCCAGTACACACATGACAGATCACAACCATGTGTTTCTCTAGTTCCAGGGAATCTGATGCCCTCTTCTGGCTTCCAACAGCACAAGGCATGCATGTGGTGCAGACATACAGGCAGGTAAAACACCCAAACATATAAAATATAGATTAATTAAATAGTATAAAAAATTACAGACAGGGCTGGTGGTGGTGGCGCACACCTTATCAATTCCAGCACTGCAGAGGCAAAAGTAAGAAAGAGATCAGGACAGCAAGGTAATCCTTGTCAGCATAGCGATTTCAAGGTTAGCCTGAGCTCCATGAGACCCTGTCTGAAGAAGCACTTCCCTTACAACGTGGACAGAGTATACTGCTGGGCTCTGAAGTCTAGTCAGGACTAGGCATCTAACTGTACTGGCTTGCTTTTTTTTTTTTTTTTTTTTTTTTTTTTTTTTTCTGGTTGAAAATTTTTTTTTTTTTTTTTTTTTTTTTTTACTTTTTTTTTTTGTCTTTTTTTTTATTTGATATAATTTATTTACATTTCAAATGATTTCCCCTTTTCTAGCCCCCCCCCACTGGCTTGCTTTATTACACAGCTCGTCCACTACAGTCATCTTTTTTTTTTTTTTTTTTTTTTTTTTTTTTTTTTTTTTTTTGGATTTTTTGGTTTTTTCGAGACAGGGTTTCTCTGTATAGCCCTGGCTGTCCTGGAGCTCACTCTGTAGACCAGGCTGGCCTCGAACTCAGAAATCCACCTGCCTCTGCCTCCCAGAGTGCTGAGATTACAGGCGTGCGCCACCACCGCCCGGCTAAAGTCATCTTTTTACAGTTTTCAAATTATTTTGACTAGTCCCTGTTTTTCTTCCAAATGTACATTGAATTATTTAGGGGAAATTCTCAATTTTTATCTATTTTCTTTCTTTTTTTCTTTTGAAGTAGGGTATTATTACTAGGGGTTTCTTTTTCCATATTTATTTTATATATATATTCATTTTCTGTGTATGAGTTTTGTTGTTGTTTTGCTTTTTGAGGCAGGGTTTCTCTGTGCAGCCCTGGCTATCCTAGAACTCACTCTGTAGACCAGGCTGGCATAGAACACAGAGCCTGTCTCTGCTTCCTGAGTGCTGGGATTAAAGGCCTTTGCTACCACTCACTGCCTTGCTTATTTGTATATATAAATATTTTGCTTGTATGCATCTTTATACAGTCCACGCATGTCTAGTACCTGAGTAGGTCAGAAGGAAGAGCTGGATCCCCTAGAAATGGAGTTATAGACAGTTATGAGCCGCTAATTTAAGTAAGTACTAGGAATCGAACCTGGGCTCTCTGCAAGAACAAGAACTTTTTTTTTCCATCCAAAGCATTTTTATTAACAGTAAGATCCAGGGTTAGTTTTTTGTTGCCTCATCTGGCCCTTCAGCCTCTGGCATGCTCCAACTTCCGGCCCTTGGATCGTACATAGAGTTTGGTGTGGCTGTGTGGGGTTCAGTATACTTCTCAGCCCTTCCGAGGACCAGACAGGAGCATAATGCCTCAGCCCTTGGGAGACTCCGGGGCCAGCTGGTCAAAGGTGAGGATCTTACCCCAGCCTTGAGGATGCGGCTTCGGGCTGTCGGCTCACCCGCAGTGCACACACCTTCAGCTTAGGCACTTCCAGAACCCACATCATCTGTGACCATCCCCACAACCACAGCACTCTTGTTTTCCTGCCCAGAAAGCTTCATCTTTCGTATCATCCAGGACAGAAACAGAGGTGGCCTGTTAGTGCGGCTCATAAATAACCTCTTCAGCACAGCCTGGTTGAAGGTGGCGTTGGTCCGTGTGACCAGAAACCTGTCCGGCTTGACTAGCAGCCGCAGGTAGGTGTCCTGGCTCCTGGGCTCCTTGAGCCGACCCTTGCGGTCCTTGTTGTGACCTTGCGGTCCTTGTTGTCAACAGCCATGATGATGCCTCCTGCTCAGCCAGGTCCAGAAAGCAAGAACAAGTACTCTTAACCAGAGACCCACCCACCTCTCCACGTTACTGTCCCGCCTTTTCTTTCTTTTTAAGACAGTCTCTCTCTCCGGTAGCGAGGCTGACCTCAGACTCCATGTGTAGCTTAAGGCAACCTTGAACTTTCAATCTTCCTGCCTCCAAAGAGTTCTGAGGGTCCGCACTATCAAACCCAATTTATAGAGCTTATGAGGTACTGAGGATCAAACCCAGGGCATCCCTCATGCCGGGCAAGCACTCTGGCAACAGTCCGCTCTCCAGGCCCTTCCTCCCTCAGTTTTTCTAACAGATTTGTATTGTATCTTTTAAAAGTCGATGGGAACACATCTGAAGAATAGCCATGTGTGCTGGTTGGTTTTTATCAACTTGACGCAAACCTACACATGTCCAAGAACAGGAACCACAACTGAGAAAATGTTTCCATAAGATTGTCCCGTGGGCAAGCTGTGGGGTATTTCCTTAGTAGGTGGGAAAGCCCAGCTCATGGTGGACAGGACCACCTGGGCAAGAGGTCCGGGGTGTTTAAGAAAACCACAGGGAGCAAACCAATAAGCAGTGCTTTTCCATGGTCTCTGCTTCAGTTCCTGTCACCAGATTCCTGCCTTCAGTTCCTGCTCT
This sequence comes from Apodemus sylvaticus, assembly GCF_947179515.1. NCBI lineage: Eukaryota > Metazoa > Chordata > Mammalia > Rodentia > Muridae > Apodemus > Apodemus sylvaticus. The sequence continues at coordinate 132,992,123 of NC_067474.1, read as the reverse complement.
GACTTTTCTGGATGATGAGCTAACTATCAGGTATGAGATGAAATGAATCCTATTCTTTTGGTCGTGATATTTTACCACAGCAATAAAAATACTAAGAGAACATGTTAACATAAAAAAAATCTAAAAGCTTAATGCTTATAGTCAAAAGCAAGCTACTGGGGTCAGAGAGTGGTTCAATGGTTAAGTGTGTGCTACACGATATGAATTTGAATCCCAAGCACTGAGGTTAAAAATGTGATGTGGTGGCCAGTGCCTGTAACTCTGGTGTTTGGGTCGGGGTGGTATTGATGGAGACAGGTAGATCCTGGAACTTGCTTGTTAGTTGTTCTAACCCAAATAGTGAGCTGCAGAAAGTAAGGTGGAAATTGACAGAGGAAGACACGTAGAGTCAACTGCTGGCCTAAACACACACAGGCACTCACAGACATCACAGGAGCACATACTGATGACACACACACACACACACACAGGCACTCACAGACATCACAGGAGCACATACTGCTGGCCTACACACACACACACACACACACACACAGGCACTCACAGACATCACAGGAACACATACTGATCACACACACACAGACACACAGGCACTCACAGACATCACAGGAGCACATACTGATGACACACACACACACACACAGAGGCACTCACAGACATCATAGGAGCACATACTGATGACACACATACACACACACACAGGCACTCACAGACATCACAGGAGCACATACTGATGAGACACACACACACACACACACACACAGGCACTCACAGACATCACAGGAGCACATACTGATGAGACACACACACACACACAGACACTCACAGACATCACAGGAGCACATACTGATGGCACACACACACACACACAGGCACTCACAGACATCACAGGAGCACATACTGATGGCACACACACACACACACACACACACACACACACACACACATGCAAGCACATGTTCACGCACTCACATACATACCCGGGGGCACATACAGCACAGGGATAAGTTGAAGGCACGTGTCAGGAATGCCAGCACTGAGACTGAAGCAGGAGGAAGTGCTACAAGAGAGGTTTGGCTTTTAAAAAAAGAAAAAGAAAAAAATCTATGGAGGTGGCTGGAGAGATGGCTCAGTATGAACACTGACTGCTCTTCCAGAGGTTCTGAGTTCAATTCCCAGCAACCACATGGTGGCTTACAACCATCTGTAACGGCATCTCATACCTTCTTCCGGTGTCTGAAGACAGCTGCAATGTGCTCATATACATAAAACAAATAAATCTTTTAAAATATGGAGGGTTTTGGAGGCTGGAGAGATGACTCAGAGGTTAAGAGCACTGACTGCTCTTCCAGAGGTCCTGAGTTCAAATCCCAGCAACCACATGGTGGCTCACAACTATCTGTAATGGGATCTGATGCCCTTTTCTGGTGTGACTGAAGACGGCTACAGTGTACTTATATATAATAAATACATAAATCTTTAAAAAAAAATGGAGGGTTTGGAACTGGAGAGAAGGCGCCATGTTTGCAGCTCTTCTAGAAGGCCAGCACTCATCTCCTGAAGCTTACAATGTCCTGTAGCAACAGGTCCAGATGATCTGGCATTGTTTTCTGGCCTCTAGAAGTACCCACACTCATGTGTGTGTGTACGTTCACACACACATACAAAACTCACACACACACACACAAAACTCACACACGCATAAATACACACAGAGAGACACAAATGCATATACACATACACACATGCAAACACAAATTAAATTTTAAACCTTTTGTTTGCAGCCTGGTGGTGGTGGCACCCACTTTAATTCTAGTACTCAGAGGCAGAGGCAAATGGATCTCTGTGAGTTTGAGGCCAGCCTGGTCTACAGAGTTCCAGGCAGTCAGAAGCTCTGTCTTGAAAAAAATCAAAAAACTTCTTTATATACCGAGCTTTCAATTTCTTTTTAAAAAGGAAAAGAAAAAAAAAAAAGACCTTGCTTGATGGCACAGGCCTTTAATCTCAGGACTCTGGAGGCAAAGACAGATGGACCTGGGAGTTCAAGGCCAGCCTTGGCTACATAGCAAGTTCCTAGCCAGCCAGCGCTACACACTGAGATCTTTTCTTGGGAGAAAAAGGTGAGGTGTGTGTGTGTGTGTGTGTGTATGTGCATGCATGTGTGTGTGTATGTGCACACACGCGCACGTGTGTGTGTGTGTGTGTGTGTGTGGTGTGTGTGTGTGTGTGGTGATGTTTAAACCTTGACCTTTTAGTTAAAGATCCTTTCAAATCAGTAGGAGCAAAATTAAATACCCTGGCTAGAAAGATGGGTATGGAGGCAAATAGGCAAATTCAAAAGAAAATTACAAAATCTCATGATACCTGTAAAGGTCCTCTGCCCTACTAAGTAGTCAAAGGAATGCAAATTGAAACAAGAATGAGGTGCTGATGTTTGACTGTCAAATAGGCAAAAGAAAAATAAATCAGCAAAAGTTATACATCAATATTGACACAGGGAATTGGACATATGTTGCAAGTGGGAATATAGACCAAGTCTACCTTTTTAGAGAATATTTTGCAGTATTTATCAACAGTCATATTGGAAGCTGAGGATGTAGCTCCGTTAGAGAGTGCTGGCCTAGCATGTGCAAGGCCCCGGGCTCAATCCTTGACACCACATAAACTGGGTGGAGTGTAACCTTGCCATCCCAGTCCTCCCTGATGTGCAGACAGGAATATCAGGGGTTCAAGCTCATCCTCAGCTACATAGTAAGTTCCAAGGCAGGGTGGGAAACATGAGGCTCTAGGAAACAAAAAGGCCTTCTGGAAAAGTGGCATCTCAGTGGCAGGGACTGCCCTAGCCTGTGCAGCGCCTGTCATGCCGTCCATGCTCAGTATTGAGCAGGGAGAAAGTTTTAGTTGAAACTGCAGCGCATTTTTAGCCAGGCATAGTGGTATACATGCTATTTTATAACAACTTCCTCTCAGATAAAACCTTCATTCCAAGCAGGGGGTGACAGCACACATCTTCAATCCTAGTACCCAGGAGGCAGAGGCAGGTGGATGGATGCCTGTGAGTTCCAGGACAGTCAGAGTTACATAGTGAGACTCTATCTCAAAAACAAAACAAAGCAAAACAACAACAACAACAAAACAAACAAAAACAACAACAAACAAAATCTTCCAAAGCTTATCATGCCTAAGGTTGTTCTAGGACTGGAGAGATAGCTCAGCAGTTTAGGGTACCTGTTGCTCTTGCAGATGATCTGGACTCCATGTAGTGGCTCAAACTATCCTTAACTTCAGTTCCAGGATGTTTGATACCCTCTTCTAATCTCTGAGGACACCAGGCACACATGTGATACACATCTGTACATGTAAGCAAAAACTCATATATAAAATATAAATTAAAAAAAAAAAAAAAGACTAAGAGCCGGGAGGTGGTGGCGCACGCCTTTAATCCCAGCACTTGGGAGGCAGAGGCAGGCGGATTTCTGAGTTCAAGGCCAGCATGGTCTACAGAGTGAGTTCCAGGACAGGACAGCCAGGGCTACACAGAGAAACCCTGTCTCAAAAATAAATAAATAAATAAATAAATAAATAAATAAATAAATAAGACTAAGGATTCTCTAAAGGGAGGTGAGACAATCCATCCTTCAGGGAACCTCTAAGCACTTCAGGAAGTTCTGATCAGACACAATAGTTCTCTTCCTCCCCAAGTGTATAGAAACAGTAAGGACTGCTGACAGATGCCAGAGACTCTGCAGCGTTGGTCCAGTGTCCACAGCCTTACATCTTACATCTTAGTCTTACATCTTCAGCTGCCTTGAGAAAATACTCTCCGGGCTGCAGAGCTGCCTGCAGGTCATGCTCTGTGCTCCAACCTCCAGCTTCTATGAGCTGTCACTCACAAGGGGTGGGTTTTAGTGAGCAGTTGTATTTTGAGTCATTTGTGCTCCTGTAATAACTCTTCCCCCCCATACTTCCTCATTAAAAAACAAACAAACATGGGGCTGGAGAGATGGCTCAATGGTCAACAGCACTGACTGCTCTTCCGAAAGTCCTGAGTTCAAATCCCAGCAACCACATGGTGGCTCACAACCATCTGCAACGAAATCTGACTCCCTCTTCTGGAGTGTCTGAAGACAGCTACAGTGTACCTACATATAATAAATAAAATAAATATTTAAAAAAACAAACAAACAAATAACTCCCAAGCCAAACAAGGGAGTGGAATTAGTGTTGAATTTGATCAAAATATATTGTATGTATGTATGTATGTATTTTTCAAAGAAAAATAAGATTTTTTTAAAAAACAAGCAATTATATAAGAGATAAGGCTAGAGAGATGGCTCAGTAGTTAAGAGCACTGACAGCTCTTCTAGAAGATTCCTGTTCTGTTTCTAGCACCTGGCAGCTCACAACCACCTGAGACTCCAGTTCCAAGGGATACAGAGCCCTCTTGTGGCCCTGCAGGCACCAGGCATGTAGTCAGACACCCATACAAATAAAATCAAATAACAATGCTGGGTGGTGGTGATGCACATCTTTAATCCTACTCAGGGAGCAGAGGCATGCAGATCTCTGAGTTCGAATCCAGCCTGGTCAACAGAGTGAGTTTCAGAACTGTCAGGGCCTGAAGACCTGTCTCAAACAACAGATAGAGAGACAGACAGGCAGACAGATAGACAGATGGACAAACAGATAGATAAAAAAATCTAAACGTGTTTCATCATTTTCACAGCTATACATATTTAGGAACTTATATAAGGGAATCACACAAGTAATTTAAATACTGCAGCAGCATTCATAATGCTGAAACTTTGGAAGCAACCCGAATTAGAGATATAGAGACATGTATATAGGATCGCTATCTCCCGGGTACTCATAAAGTGCAGAATCTTAGACCCAGCCACAGACCTGCTGACTCAGAACCTGTGCTCTGACAGCTCCTTATGGTACTTGTTCGAGCGTTAAAATTAGAGGCGGGCTGACAAGGACGTGTGCCAGCAACATTAGTGATGATCCAGGGATGGTGCTCCCTATCTATCTCAAGAGCGTTTTCCAGTTTTCCCACCTTTGACAGGCGCTTCTTTTTGATAAGTGGCGGAGGCAGAGAAGCGCCATGCTGTACTTGCAGATGTCATTCCCACGTCCTAGCTGCCTCTCCTGGCACGCTTTACACAGGTCCTTCCCGGAACTCTCCTGAAGCCCGTTCCCTCCCCAACCTCACCAGACTAGACTCAAGTCCAGCTGCGTTGTCCCTCCAGTGACTGTATGGGCCGGGCATGGTGGTACACACCTTTAATCCCAGCACAGGAGAGGAAGAGGCAGGCAGAGCTCTGTGAGTTCAAGGCCAGCCTGATCTACAGAGTGAATTCAGGACAGCCAGGGCTACACAGAAAAAAAAAAAAACTGTCTCAAAAAGGTGGGGAGGGGATGCTGTGGGGGCTGGGAGGGGTGGGCTGGGGTGATGGGTTAGAGAGATGGCTCAGCAGTTAAGAGCACTGGCTGCTCTTCCAGAGGTCCTGAGTTCAGTTCCCAGCAACCGCATAGTAGCTCACAACCATCTGTAATGGGATCTGATGCCCTCTTCTGGCGTGTCTGAAGAGAGAGACAGTGTACTCACGTACATGAAAGGAGAAAGTGTATTCAAGACTTACTAAAAAAAAAAAAATCTTGCTTCTTCAGCTGTTCAAATAGTAACTTGTAGGAAAATATCAAGGAAATTATCCAGGTTGCAGGGTGTGAGTGAAATGCAGACTGGCGTGGTAATTATTGCTTGTCTTGTCTGTCTCCACTAGTCTGAGTACTTGAAGCCAGGAGCCAGGACCAAGTATCGCTCACCTCCTGGCTTAGAGCCTGACTCTAGCGATCCATGTTTGCTAAACGGATAAAGGAGACATGCTTATCTGACTTTCAGGTAGGAGACGAATTCCTTGGAAGAGCTGCAGCTTGAGTTGAGCGCTCAGAATCTCTGCCTCCCTCCTCAGTCTCTCCTCCAGCTCCAGCTCCCACAGTGATCACAACACCCTAATCAGGCCCGAGAGCGACTTCCCAGCCCCTACAGTTCAGGGACTCGAATCCACCAAGTCAAGTCCTCTTCTCAAGGACAATCTGCTTTTCTATGCCAGCCTCCAGCCTCAGTGGGTAGTAATGGCTCTCACTGCAGGGGTGGGATGGGTGGGGTGGGTGGGGCGGGTGTTTTATTTGGTGGCAACATCATGTTTCAAGTAAATGACACCCAGGCCTTCTGTGGAGGATGCCAAAGATTTTTTGTGTCCCACCTTTTCCCAAATCTGTCCTTCTCCAGCTCTCCCCGGCATGTGTCAAGAGCCCCCTGTACAGTTATCGTTCAACATTTGAACTCCTGTAAGATCTTAAATAATTGCTGGGTGGTGGTGGCGCATGTCTTTAATCCTAGCACTTGGGAGGCAGAGGCAGACAGATTTCTGATTTCGAGGCCAGCCTGGTCTACAGAGTGAGTTCCAGGACAGCCAGGGCTACATAGAGAAACCCTGTCTCAAAAAACAAAAACAAAAACAAAAAACAAAACAAATAAACAAACAAAAAAACCCCAAAAATCTTAAATAATATTCCATGTTATATTCCTGTGTTATTAAGCGTAATAATATCTGCTAGCATTTCTAAGTACCAAATATGAGAAGTACTTCCCCTGTATTATCCCTGCACCCCCTCCCCCCCAAGACAGGGTTTCTCTTTATAACCCTGGCTGTTCTGGAACATTCTCTGTAGACCAGGCTGGCTTTGAAATCAAAGATCTGCCTGCCTCTGCTTCTTAAGTGTTGGGCTTAAAAGCCATGCACCAACCCAGGTTTTATCATTTTATTTTATTTTACTATTTTTCCTCCTCTGTTCCCTAAGAAAGGGTCTCACTATGTAGACCTGATTGTCCTGAAACTCATTATATGCTTATTAGTTAAAATAGGCTGGCCTCAAATTCACAGAAATCCTCCTGCCTCTGCCTCCCAAGTTCTGGGATTAAAAGCATGTGCCACCATACCTAGTCCCCCTTCCTTCCTTCCCTCCCTCCCTCCCTCCCTCCCTCCCTCCCTCCCTCCCTCCCTCCTTCCTTCCTTCCTTCCTTCCTTCTTCCTTCCCTCCCTCCTTCCTTCCCTCCCTTTCTTTCCTCCTCCTCTTCTTCCTCCTTCCTTTTTTTTTTTTTTTTGAGACAGGGTTTCACTTTACAGACCTAGTTGGGTCTGAAACTTGATAAGACCAGGCCTCTCTCAGATTTGCAGCTTGTGAGACTACAGGCACGAACTTCCACACCCAGCTAAGTTATTGTTATTTAGAGACGGACTGGCCTGGAACTCTGTAACTGAGAGGACTTTGAACTTTCTCCGTTCTTCCTTCCTGAAGGATGGGGTTCTAGGCCTACACGTCTACCCTTAGCCGGTGGAGCTTTTAAGAGGTTTCAGTGGGGTAAGGGATTTATTGGATTCTGTTTTTAAATCAAACGTACTTATTCTGTGTGTTCATGCCATGATACACGTGTGCCAGCCGGAGGACAGCTTTTGGGGAATCAAGTCTCTCCTTCCACATGTGGATCCCAGAAACCAAACTCAGGTGGTGAGGCTTGTGGGGCAGGCATCTTTCCTGGTTGAGCCACGTTGTTGCCAGTCGAATTATGCAAATGTGTATTTGTATTTCTATATTTCGTTGTCCAGGATGCCTAGTCTTTCCAACTGCCCTTTGTCTGCAAGGTGATGTTCAGGCCTGACTGATTCTCTGCTCATTTCCATGACTGGGCTGGCTGCAGAAGTCCCCTGCCCAGAGAGGAACTGGCTCAGCGGGAGGGGCTGAATCGGAGAGTTCCTGCTGCTGCTCTTCCTTCTCACGCCCAAAGCCTCCGAGAATACCCAGGGAAAGTGTTTACTTTCCGCAGCTAATGCCACAGGCAAGGGTTAGGTGTGACTGAACAGGAGGTGAAGGCCACAGTCCTTAGTATATCCGCAGTCTCTCCACTACATACCGTGGGTAATGAGTAATATTGCTGACTTCCAGATCTGAAGTTCATCATGCAGGAGAAAAGAAAAGACGCCTCTCAACGGGTATTTGTTTCATTTACCTGGCAGCGCTCAGCTCAGGGCCCCGCATCTGCTAGGCCGAGTCTCCACCGTCTGCTCCGGCCACAACTTTTTATGTGCTTTTTATTTTCTTGTTTGTCTTGTTTTGTTTTGTTTTGAGGCAGGGTTTTTCTGTGTAGTCCTGGCTGTCTTGGAACTCTGTTTGTTTGTTTGTTTATTTATTTTGGTTTTTTGAGACAGGGTATCTCTGTGTAGTCCTGGCTGACCTAGAACTCACTCTGTAGACCAGGCTGGCCTTGAACTCAGAAATCTGCCTGCCTCTGACTCCCAAGTGCTGGGATCACAGGCGTGTGCCACCACTGCCCAGCTGTCCTGGAACTCTGTAACCCAGGCTGATCTTAAATTCAGAGATCCACCTAGCTCTGCCTCCTGAGTGCTAGGATTAAAGCCATAAGCATCCACACCCAGGATTCACTTCTTTTAAGTTTATTGAGCAACTTGAGACAGTGCCTCACTATGTAGTCCTGGCCAGTCAGGAACTGTGTATACAGACCAGGTTTTGTCCTATCTGCCATCTCCTCTCAAGTGCTGGGATTAAAGGCATGTATTACCATGCGCCCCCATCCCCCACCTTTTTAAACAAGATTTCATTATGTGGTCCTGGCTGGCTTGGAACTCACAGGGCTTTGCTTGCCTCTGCCTCCCAACTGTCCTAGGTGCTGGAATTAAAGGTGTACTAACACTACATTTGTTTCTTTATGGTGTGTTTCTATGTGAGCGCATGCATGTCACTGTGCCAGTGTGAAAGTCAAGGATAGCTTGCTCAAGTTTATTTTCTCCCTCTACCGTCTCCATTCAGAGGTTGGACTCAGGTCTTCAGGCTGGCAGCAAACACTTACCTGCTGACCCATCTTGCCACCAGTTCACTTTTTAAAAAAATATTTTATTTTATGGGTATGAGTGTTCCTTTGGGGTATGTGTGTGTGTGTGTGTGTGTGGTGTGTGTGAATGAGTGTGTGTATGTGTGTGTGTGCTCTTACTAGCTAAGTGCCCCACCTATCACTTTTTAATTTTGCCACAGGGCCCCATTAAGTCACTAAGTCATCCAGGTTGGCCCTAAAATTACTGTAGACAGTGAGCTTGAATTTGAGAACCTCCTGCCTCAGCATAGGTCAGGACTAAGGCACGGAACAGAGCAAGCATACAATGGTGGGCCTGGAGGACGTCCCTGAAGAAGCCCCTATTTCATCAAAGAGCCAAGGGGAGCAAGCCAGAGGATAAGGAACTAGACGAGAAAATGGGGTTGGAGTGGATATATTGGGGTGGGAGTTGACCTAATGTCTGAAGGGACGTGGATTTTCTCCAAAACCAGCTGGGATGTCCTTTGGTGGTTTGGAGAGGAGAGACATGATCTAGCTTCTAGGAAAGAACCACCATCTGTTGTGGTGAGGAGACTGCCGGGAGCTGGGCAGCAGCTTCTTCAGAGGCCATGGCAGTTACCTTATTCAAGCTAGGGACAGCCAGGGACCTAGGTGCAGTGGCGGTCAAGGGCAATGGTCCCTTCTTAGATGTACTCTAGATGCAGATCAGAACCAAGTCCATGCTACTGTCAAAGCACAATTCCTAAAATTAAAGTTGATAAGCTGGAACTGCACCAATACCGACAACTCACATGCATCCAGAGACACCAGAAGGAAACTGAAAACGACAAGCCATAGAATCAGAGACAATATTTATAAAGTCTATGTCTGGCAAAGGATCTGAATCTAGAATATACAAAGAACTCCTACAAGTCAATAACAATTCAAACTACCCAATTCAAAATTAGACAAAAGATTTGGATGATTCCCCTATGTATATATTAGCACAGCTAATATGCACATAAAAAGATGGTCGACTTCATTAGTCATCAGGAAAATGCAAATTATGACCACAACATGATACTACTTCATGCCCACTAGAATGGCTGTAATCAGAAAGACAGACAATACCAAATGTTGGCAAGGGTGTGCAGAAACGGGAATCCTCATATATTGTTAATGGGAATGAACATTTCTAAAAACAGTTTTTTGCAGTTTCTTAAAAAGATAAACACAAATTTCCTATACAACCCAGCAATTATTCCACTCTAGTTATCTACCCAAGAGAAATGCAAACAGACGTTCACACAAAGACTTGTGCATAAATGTTCATAGCAGCCCTATTCATAACAGCCCCAAAGTGGAGACAATCCGCTTGTCAATCAAAACCACAATGGGATGCTATTCAACAGCAGAAAGGAAGGAAACACGGACGCAAGTGCAACATGGGTTTCTCTCCAAAAGACATTATGCTCAGTGAAAGAAGCCAGACACAAAGGACCAGCAGCACATGGCACGGCTTTATTTACAGGAAACAACCAGAAGAGGCAAATCTACAGAGGGACTGGTCCCCTCAGCTGGGGCGGGAGCCCAGATCACTCATAAATAGGCTCTAGAAGTGAGATGAAACTCTTACTGAACGGATAAAAATGGTCCAAAATTAGACAAGATATTTTGTCGATTAAATTTTTAAGACTTATCATTTTAAATTATGTCCATGCATGTGTACACATGTGTGGACTGTGTTGTATGTGGAGGGAGCATATGCATGTGGGTGCCATTGTTGGTGGAAGTCAGAGGCTCACAGTCCCCTGAAGCAGGGATGTAGGCAGTTGTGAACTGCCTGGGATGCTGGGATGCTGGGAACTGAACTCTTGGGTCCATCTGCCAGAGCTGCACGTGTTTTTAACAATCTCTCCAGCTCCAAGCAGTAGGATCAGGAGAAACTTAACTTCAAGAATTCAAGACTAGCTTAAAACAAGAACGACAACAAAAGAGCTAGCAAGATGACTTAAGTCATCTGGTAAAGGTGCTTGCTACCAAGACAGACAATCCAGGTTGAATCCCTAAGACTCATAGGGTAGAAGGACTGAATCTGGCAAATTGTCCCCTGGTCTTTGTATGAATATGTACTACCCTTCAACACATATATGAACATATTATTTTGGAGAGTCTTGTCTGGCCTGGAACTTGCTCCTTAGACCAGGTTGATCTTGAAGTCATAGGCATTCACCTGCCTCTGCCTCCTGAGTGCTTGGATTAAAGGCATGTGCCACCATGTCTAGTTTAAATAGGTCTAATTTTAAGAATTAGGAAAAATGAATATTGTCAATTGAAGTCTTTGGGAGTGTCCAGGAATTGGGAAGCAGAGGCAGGTGGTTCTCTGGGATCTCTGTAAGTTTGATAGGCTAGCCTGAGCTACATAACAAGTTCAAGGACAACCAGAGCTACATGGAAAAACCTTGTCTTGAAAAAAAATATAGGGCTGTGGTGGCGCATGCCTTTAATCCTAGCACTTGGGAGGCAGAGGTAGGCGGATCTCTGAGTTCAAGGCCAGCCTGGTCTACAGAGTGAGTTACAGGATAGCCAGGGCTACACAGAGAAACCCTGTCTCAAAAATGTAACATATGTACACACATATGACAATTACTGTCCCTTCTCCTTTTTCCTCCTCTTTCTGTTGGAGTTGGGGTTTTCTGCGGTTCATGCTGGCTTAGAATTTGCTATATAGCCAAGGATGTTCTCGAGCAACTTTTTTTGTTTTGTTTTGAGACAAGTTCTAAAATGTACCCCTGGCTGTCCTGAAACTCCCTAAGTAGATCAGGGTGGCCTCAGACTCACAGAGATCCACCTGTCTCTACCCCCCAAGAGCTGTGATTAAGGACGTGTGTCACCATGCCCAGCTATGAACTTACTCTTTGGCCTCTACCCCTCAAGGGCTGAGCTAGGCAGGGCTGTGCCATAATGCCCACATATCTATCTCTGCCTCTCTCCCTCTTAAGAAAGAGGGAGAGTCTTACTGTGTAACTCTGGCTGGCCTCAACTCACTATTCCAGGCTGGCCTCATTTTTTGAAGCAACCTTTGCATTAGATATGTGCCCAGATATTTAACCCATAGCATTCTATGAAGTATCTCCTTTTAGTTAACATTGGTAAACTCCTGCCATCCATTTCAACTCCCCTGAATTTGTTCCCCTTGAAAAATCCAGGCATGGATAAGAAGTTGTTTAAAAACACCTTTTAAAAAAAATTTACCTATTTATTTAGTGTGTTTGTGTTTGTGGTGGTGGCTGCGGCAGCGGCACTGCATCCCACAAAAGTCAGAGGACATCTTGTGAACTTGCCTTGATTCTCTCCTTCCTCAACAGTTTACCTCAGATCATAATAAGGCTTATGCCTTTCCTCTCAGTCATCTCTCGGTACTGAGTGGTTGGTTTTGAAAGCAGTTGAGACACAATACAATTCTTTCCGGTGCTCATTTGCTCGGTGAGTTCTCTTCCTTATTTGACCTATAAGGGTGTTATAGGTCTGTTAACCTCTCCTTTCTCATTGTCCACGACAATCTGGGAACTCCTTAAAGCTGCTCACAGCCTCTCTGGAACTGTTCCTAATGATTTCTAGGGATCCCTTTCGGCCCCCCTGAAGTGTCTTTAATGATTCTTAGAATCACCTTGTTCACTCCAAGAGCGGCTAATGACCCAAAATTTTCGCTCAAGGGGAGCCGCTTTTTAAAATCCCCAGGGATATCTTCCTTCAGGATCTGCCCTAATGACCCCCCAGGGCTCCTTCTCCTGGAACAGATCCCTACCTACCCAACCTTGCCAGCAGGCAAGGGGCTTCTTAGAACGCAAGACTTAGCGCACTGAGAGTCCTTGGCAAACCCGGACGTGCTGGTCACATTTTTTGAACTCCTTGACTTTTGAAACTTTCTCAGAGGTCCTCCATTGTCTTTATATCTTAGGCACAGGAGTTACTCCAAGAAAACTTAGGCTTATCCTTTCGCTAGAAACATCTTATAACCACCTGCTCGCCCTTCCCCATAACCGGCCAGCCCATTTCAGGGTATTCGCTTCTTTCTACCCAGCTTAGCTATGGAGATCTGAGTCAGCTTCTGATAGGCTAACTCTGGACCCAGCCCTGATGCTCAGTGGCCCCAGTCCCAAGAGGTTCAGCGTTTTCTCCTGGCAACAGCTTGAAACGACGCTCATAGGCTAAGCGGACTCGTAGTCCCAGACGCCGAGCAGCTGTAGTGAGCATTCATTGGTTATTTGAGGATTTAAAGCCATTCTTGGGTTGGTTCACTATAGGCTCTGCGAGGCTGCGCAGAGTCCGACTTTAAAGGAGGCGGAGCACTGTTTTTTGCCCTCAAGAAAGACAGTGGGATCGGCGAGTGGCGACAGCAGGAATCGAGCCTGAGCCCTGCTAGGGCTTTAGGCTCCAGGTGAGAGCCATCGGGCTTTGGATCCCCAAAGGTTTGATGCTGCCAAAACCCTGGCCGTGAGCTCCGGTGGGGGAGGGTGGTGAGGTGGGTCTTTCTGTGCTCCTTGATCGGCATGTGGTTTGAGCAATAGAAAAAGGAGCTTCTAATATGAGTTTTGCGATTGGGTCCTTCCAATCTCTAGTGGCCAATGGGCGTCGGGAGAGGGGGGCGGGCCCACTGGGCCTTATTTTCTTCTTCCTGCGGCCGGGCCTCCCTCGCCTAAGCAGTGGGGCCGGGAGGGGCAGTGTCTGTAAGTGGTGTGGTGCGGGGACACTGGGAACCCGGTTGCCTTTGGAGGGATGCCGCGGGGGTGGCTGCGGGGGCGGAGAGTGCGGGAGTTTCAGGCCACTGTTAGCAACAGCTGCCTTTATCGAGTGCTTACCGGGCCTAGCGTTTAGGTTTCGCTTGCATCATCTGAGTTAAGCAGACGATCCAGCAAGGCAGGGGTTTGGGATCCCCATTTTGCAGGTGGAGAAACTGAGACTCATCCAGTCCATTCACACAGCCAAGGTGTTCAAAAGTGGCAGAGATCAGATCATTATTCAGAGTTTTCACTCTAGAGCCAAAGGTTTAGATCCCGGTACTCTGCTTTGTTACTGAATGCGTTCGGGAAGGTGCCCCAGAGCAGATTTCCCCAAGGGAACAGGACCATCGCAGGAACAGGACCCTAGGGTTAACGTAATGGGATGATCCGCTAAAGTGAGCAGAGGAAATGAGTTATTCAGCAGTTACCGAGTGCCTATTTTCTGGCGTGCATTGTTCTGGGTTCTAGACACACAAAAGATAAATAGAGCTAGAGATAGACGAAGCAACAGTATGACCCCCTTTGAAGCCCGGGGGAGGAGCTCCAGTCCGATACTTATGTTATATTTTTGTAAAAATTTCAAAAGTAGCATTTATTGAAAATTTCCGTTTAGAGGGGAAAGTCTCCTAAGTTGAATAGGCTTCAAGTTCCTCCACACTTGAATATTCTCTGGCAGAGGTTCAGGTAAGTGTGAGGGCTGAGGTAGAGAGTGGTGGAAGATGCGTTAGGGAGGGGACTGGATACATTTCCTGGTATGTAAAGCAGGGATAACAGTGTATCTGTTATGCAAAGTTAACGAAAACTGCCTAGCCAAAAGTATCTCACTCTGAGTGGAATGGAAGCCCAAGAGTTACAGAGTTTCTGTTCTGCTCTCTTGGATGGTTTTACTCCATGCTGCTTCCCAAATCCCATGCTAGGTTGTGGGAGGGTCGTGGGCAGTTTTCTCCCATAAAGTAAGTGGCTTTGAGGAAACGGAACTCTTGGGCTGTGAGTGGGGAGGTCCAGTAAAGGGCATACCAGTTCTGGCTCCTTGGTAGCATGCATTGCCTTTTGCTGGTTGTGGGGATCTGTTGTATGACCAACACCGGGCTCAGGCTCTGACCACTTACATGAGGAGCTCGTCCAAAAATCTCTGTGTATTTTCTCTCTGCAGTTGGGAGCTTTGTCCTGCATTGTCTGCTCATTGCCTGGTTTCAGTGCATTTGAGCCAACTGAGTTCTGCTGACGCCATTTTGATTTAGATAGAACAATTTCACTGTCATTGAGTACTGCTGAAACCATTTTGATTTAGATAGAACAATTTCACTGTAGTGTTTTAAACTCCGAGCATACTGTTTAATATCAAAAGTACTTTTAAAACCTGAAACCCCTGAAGCCTTATAATCTACAGCTAAGTTACTTGTCACTAGTTTGAAGTCTTACAAAGCTGTGCTCTAGAAAAGAGCCCGTAGGAAGATTGTTAGGTCAAGTTGTAGTCTGATTAATGAAGGAAGGGATTACTGCCGGGCAGTGGTGGCGCACACCTTTAGTCCCAGCACTTGGGAGGCAGAGGCAGGCGGATTTCTGAGTTCGAGGCCAGCCTGGTCTACAGAGTGAGTTTTAGGACAGCCACGGCTACACAGAGAAACCCTGTCTTGAAAAACAAAACAAACAAACAAACAAATAAATAGATAAAAATGAAGGGATTACTGCTGCTCTGTGGTGACACACACCGTTAATCCCAGTACTTGGCAGGCAGAGTTAGGTTGAGTCCAGTCTGGTCTACATAGGGAGTTCTTGAACAGCCAGGGCTACATTAATAGGAGAGTAACTTAAAGCAGCTAGGGTAAAATTAAAAGGTAACTAGGTCAACTGTATTTTTATATAGGTTTAATAACTAAATGATAATAGCTTTGTTTGCTTGGGCCTTTTTTTTTTTCTTAAAACAATGTTTTTCAAGGGAGGTCAGGATAGAGACAGTTTTGGCACACCAGGTTTTTGTTTGTTTGGTTTGGTTTTCTGAGAAATGATTTTTCCATGTAGCTCCTGCTGTCCTAAAACTCTGTAAGCCAGGTTGGCCTGCCTCTGCCTCCTGAGTGCTGGGATTAAAGGAGTGTACCACCACATTTTTCCCCCTTGGCCAGGTATACTTGTTGTAGATGTTGGCTTGCTAACTCTAGATCCTGCCTTCTCTCTCCCTAGTGCTGGGCTTACAGGCTTCTGGCCGCCTTCTGGCTTCCTCAGGTTCTTTTTCCATGGAAGGGATTTGGCATGTGTGTCTTGTCCACTTAAATAAGCATCCCGGGGCAGTTCCTTGTCATTTACCTGTGTTCTCTTAACACTTCAGGTTTTTAATCCAAGCAAATCAGCCTCAAAAAAAAAGAAGAAAAAATGGCCTCTGAATCGGAAACTTTGAACCCCAGCGCTCGGATCATGACCTTTTACCCCACCATGGAAGAGTTCCGGAACTTCAGCCGGTACATTGCCTACATAGAATCCCAAGGCGCTCACCGGGCTGGGCTGGCCAAGGTAGGCAGCGGGCTTGTGAACCTGCTTAGGCAGCCGGTGCTGCTATTTCTGGTCTTCGTAATTGGAAATTAGTTGCAGGTTTTTATTTGCATTGAATTCCTGTTATTTCTCTCTCTCCAGTCCAATCATCCTCTCATACAGCTTGTGACAATCATGTTTCCTGAGTCCCTAAAGATGAACTGGATGGTAGTGATATATATATATATTTTTTATACATATATATATACTTTTTTTTTCTTCTAAGTGAACATCAGAAAAACTGAGTTGTCCTGAGACTCAGGGTCTAGCTGATCCTTGTTATGCAGGTGGGACAGGAAAGGGAAATGCAGAGCCAGTGTCTGCAGGTCTGGCCTGAGGCTCGGTGTTTCACAGCTTTTACATGCCCCTGGAGTTCCCAACACCTGCCCCTCTCAGTTTGGTGCCCCCTGTACTGATAGAATTCGGTTTCCCTAAAGGACTTTCTTCAAGGGAGAGAACCACTGGCCACACCACATAAGGATTCTGGTCTCTGTAGTTTGAAATTGGTTTCTTTTCTCTTGATGCACTGAAGTAGGACCATCCTCTCTACCCCTAATCAAGTCAACCCTTCCTATGTTTAGTCACTCTTGAGATTTTCTGAGTCCCCCACGGTAAAGCGATTGCATTTCTGGAGGAACTCTTTCAAACTGATGCCAGAGACTTCCTCTGAACCAAGGGGAGCTGCTTGGTTTCAGGTTTGAATGCCTGGCTGTGTGTGTGTGTGTGTGTATGTATGTATACACACACGTATTCATGTATATGTGCACATGTTCACTTTTGGTTTTTGTTTCTCATGGGACTAAAGATTCTGATCTAACACTATACCTCTGAGTTATTTACCTTTTTGGGTGTTTTGGTTTGTTTTAGAGACAGGGTTTCTCTTTGTAGCTCTGGCTGTCCTGAAACTTGCTCTGTAGACCAGGCTGGCCTCAGATTTAGAGATCCACCTGCCCCTGCCACCTAGTGCTGGGATTAAAGGTATGCACCACCATGCCCATCTCTGAACTTTTCTTTCTAGCCCTTACTTACTCTTTGGACATAGAAAAAAAAGAAAAGAAAAAGAAAAAGAAAAAAATACATACACAAACCCCCAAGGACTTCAGTTCCAAAGATGAAGACTAGTCTTAGACCTTGGTGTCTTCTCTGAGGCTCCTGTCAGTTTTCTCAAATTGAGTGGAAATGGCCTCGTTCAGACAGTAGTAGGACCTGTGTGGCCCACAGTATAGCTTTCAACATACAGTGGAGGTATAAATTGATACAATTATTAGATTTTATATAAAAGCTGTTTGGATTTTTATAATGCATATCCGTTATTTTCTTTCATAAAAGCCACTATAATTACTGTTTTCTGGTAGCCTAGGCTAGTTTAGCATGGACTAGGGAGTCATGTTGGTCTCAAGTAGGAGATAGCCTGGAGTACTAGGGTGATGGGTGTTGGGCCAGCACATCTGCTTCTGTTGCTTTGTTTGCAAAAAAGCCCTGTGGGCTGTTCAAGAACCTACTCTTCAATCTGATAAGGCGCCTAGGTTTTCAAGTTCTGTTTTGTTTAGGTCACGGAGATTATAGGGTGGTCAGCATTCACTTGACAGTGTGACTTCCTGGGTTTGGGGGAACGTAGCCTGGATGGTGGCTTACACACTTGCAGGATTCTGGCTTGCCGGAGCCTCATCTGCCTCCTCCTCCTCCTCTGCGCCTTGTAGGTCGTTCCTCCCAAAGAGTGGAAGCCTCGAACATCCTACGATGATATTGACGATCTGGTCATCCCTGCACCCATCCAGCAGCTGGTGACTGGCCAGTCTGGCCTCTTCACTCAGTACAACATACAGAAGAAAGCCATGACCGTTCGTGAGTTCCGCAAGATCGCCAATAGTGATAAGTGAGTGGAGATGCTTCTGGGGTTTTTCATTTTGTTCCGCTGTGATTTTGAGACACGGTTCGGCTGTGGAGCCTAGGCTGTCCTCATCCTCTAAGCGTAGCAGTTGGGGCTCAGCAAGTAGAAATATATCCCCCCGCCCCCCAACTTAACACCTAGGCCTAGAATTGCCTCTTTTACTAAGTTTTTAAACCTGGCGGTGGTAATCCCAGCACTCTGGGAGGCAGAGGCCCGCGGATTTATGAGTTCGAGGCCAGCCTGGTCTACCGAGTGAGTTACAGGACAGCCAGGGCTATACAGAGAAACCCTGTCTCGAAAAAATCAAATCCAAAAAAAAAAAAAATACCAAAAAAAAAAAAAAAAGATGTGTGCTATCCACACCTTTGTTTTGTTTTTTTGAGACAGGGTCTTATAATATCCTGGGCTAACCTCTGGTTCATGACCCTTCAACCTCTACTTCCCAGTGCTGGGATTAAGCTGCTGCTAAGGCCCAGCATCTGCGCTCTCTCTCTCTCTCTCTCTCTCTCTCCTAATTTGTTTTTTTCGAGACAGGTTTTCTCTGTATAGCCCTGACTGTCCTTGAACTCACTCTGTAGACCAGGCTGGCCTTGAACTCAGAAATCCGCCTGCCTCTGCCTCCCAAGTACTGGGATTAAAGGCACGCGCCACCACCGCCTAGCACATCTGCTCTTTTTTAAAGTGACCTCTCTCTCTCTCCCTCTCCCCCCCCCTCTGGTCAGCAGACGTAGAGGCAGTGACTTTTTCCTGCAAGGCCTTTTACCCTGCCAGCCTTTGTTCTTGTTCTTTTTAAACATGTTTTATTATTATTTTTTCTAAGGTGCATTGGTGTTTTATCTGCATGTATGTCTGTGTGAGGATGTTGTATCCTGGAGTTACAGACAATTGTGAATTGCTATGTGGTTGCTGGGAATTGAATCCTGGTCCTCTGGAAGAGCAGTCAGTGCTCTTAACCGCTGAGCCATCTCCCCAGCCCCAACCAGCCCTTGGTCTTATACAAAGTGAACCTGTTGTTTTTCTCATCGCTAGCAATAATTTTTTTTCTTAAATTTAATTTTAGTGTGTAAGTGTTCTGTCTGCATGTATGTCTGTCCACCATGTGCATGCCTTGTGCATGTGGAGGCCAGAGAGGATGTTGGATTCCCCTGACATTGGAGTTACAGGTAGTTGTGAGTCACTGTTCAGGTGCTGGGAATTTACCCAGCCCTCTTTTTTCTTGTTTAAGAACACGTGCTCTTAAACCACTGAGCCATTCATTTCTCTAGTACCAGTGATTTTCTTTTAAAGACTTATTTTGCCAGCATAATAGCACACACCTTTAATCGTGAGGCAGACACAGGCAGATCTCTGAGTTTGAGGTCACACTGGTCTATAGTAAGTTCAGGTCAGTCGAAACAATGTGTCTCATGCATCTTAAAATACGATCTTATTTTTATTTGTGTTTGTCTGTATGTATCCATACTAGCATGTACGTACCCTCAAGGCTGGGAGAGGGTGTCAGACACACCCAGGGGAGCTGGAGAATCAGCTGTGGGTGACCCAGTGTGGGTGCTGGGAACTGAATTCAAGTCCTCAGCAAGCCCTCTTAGCACTGAGCCATCTCTCTGCCCCAGTTGAGTAAGGTTTTTTGTTTGTTTGTTTGTTTGTTTTGTTTGTTGTTGTTTTGTTTTTGGTGTTTTTTTTTTTAATTAAAAAAATTGTTGGTGTTGATAGTACCCAAGGCCTCTTGTATAGACACATGGCCTATAGCTCCCATGCCAGCAGTCTGGTATGTTTTTGACTATGGAACATTGCATAGTCTTAGAGAGGAAAGTTGGAGGTGAGGCAAAAGGGACCGCTTCGGACTAGATCTGGCCCATCTGCTCGTGGGTAAGAGGCTCTGCACATTCCCATCCCCCTTTTGTCTGCCACAGCGCAGCCAGCTCGCTGCTGCCAGGGTGCTCTGGATCTGAATGAGTAGTTTGCCAGCGCTCCCCAGGCCGCCTTGCCCTGATCTCTTCCCAGTGTCTCTGCTTGCTCGGTGGTTTGCAGCCATTCTGATCTTTACGGGTCTAAGACTCCGCTCTTCTCAGCCACACCGCCTTGGAGTCTCTTGTTCCGTGCGCTCTGCTCCCGTACGCATCCTCCTAGTCTCCGCACTTCCTACTTTCCTCATCAGCCTGAGGGTCCACGGGGAATTCCTTCCTTTCCCCTTCCTCACTCCCCGAGTCTTGGCTGGCTCACTGATTCTGATCTCAGCCTGGCTGTTGGAGGCGCACCTCCTTTGCAAGCCCCTGGGCATGCGCAGTATACTTTACTATCACCTCCCCCACCCCACCCCGTGTCTTCCGCTCTTCTGCCTTCTTTTGTTTCTTGTCACTATACTAATCGAGATCTTACGGGTGTCTTCACAACTCTTAAAACACCTGGCCAGTGAGTGAATTTATCCAAATGTCTTTCGAAGTGTGCCATGCTGTGTGGACGAAAGTCTGAGCCATCTGAGCTGCAGCTGTGCCCTGCCCTGCGCAGGCTTGCATGCTTGCTTGCTGTGTGGGGAGTCCTCAGGGCTTCACCCTCTCTCCTCTCTCTTTTGGAGAAAACTTTCATAATCTGAGGTATGTGTATGTACTACGTGCATAGTTAGTGCCTGCGGAGACCAGAAGAGGACATCCGAACGCTTGGGACAGTCGTGAGCTACCACGTGGGTGCTGGGAATCTGATCCAGGTCCCTTGGGCGAGTAGCCAGTGCTCTTAACTGTTGAGCCATGCCTCCAGCCTCATGGCTTCTCGGCTGTGATTTGAGCACATGTTAGTTTTTTCCCTTTTTTGTTTGTGTTTTTGTTTTTGAGACTGGGTTTCTCTGTGTAGCCCTGTCTGTCTTGAAACTCACTGAGATAGACTTGCTTCTGCTTCCTAGTGTGGGATTGAGGGTGTGCGCCACCACTGACCCAACTTACTTTTTTTTTTCTCTTTACATAATTTTTATGTTAAATCACACAGATTATTCTCTCCACCCTGGTATCCTTTTTTAAAAAAAATATTATTTATCCCCTTTTTTTGTGTGCATGTAAGGCCTTTACTAAAATGAGCTCCATTTCCACCTACCACCCTGATATATAAAAAGCTTTTTTTTTTTGCCCCTAATTTCTGTTGTTGCTAAGTATTTTCCCTCAAATACTGTTTTCAGCCCCACTAATTATCTGTTGAGCGTTAGCCTCCTAGAGGATGCTGGGAACACAGCATTGAGAAGGCAGCTGCTTGGAGCAGTGTCCTTGCTGTGAGTGAGGGGCGCTGGCTGGTGCCGCTCCACGGCCTCCTTCCATGCCGGAAGGGTTAGTGTCTGGGTGTGGCTGGGTTCCTGACTTTGGCTTTTGTGTTTGAAAGCCTGGCCTCCCACGTCACTCCAAGACCTGCAGTGCAACAACCTCTCCAGAGAGGAGAGGGTACTGTGTTCCTTAGGGAGAGTGGGTTCACACCTGTGCCTGGGACCTTCCCCAGGCTTCCTCCTGTCCAAGGCCTCCAGAGGGAGAAACTGTGTCTTAGATCTGCCTGGGATTCACTGTGTAACCCAGGTAACCCAGGCTTTCATTCTGTCTAACCTCCTGAGTATGCAAGCGAGACTCTATTAGGGCGTGGAAGGCAAGAAGATCACTTGCTTGTTTTACAAAGCAGAACAAATACAGATTTATTAAAGAAAAATGAAGGAAAAAAAAACCTCTTTAAAATGAGAGGTTCAAAGGGGAGAACACTTTTTTTTAAAGTTTTAAATTTCTTATGGCCAGGCGGTGGTGGCGCACGCCTTTAATCCCAGCACTTGGAAGGCAGAGGCAGGTGGATTTCTGAGTTCGAGGCTGGCCTGGTCTACAGAGTGAGTTCCAGGATAGCCAGAGCTATACAGAGAAACCCTGTCTCGGAAAAAAAAAAACCAAAAAAACCAAACCAAACCAAAAAAAATTTATGTGTAAGGGTGCTTGCCTGCAGGTCAGCTTGTATATAGCAGGTGCTCAAAGTACTCACCCTGGCCACAAGGGGGCATCAGATTCCCCCGGAGCTGGAGTTGAAGTCTTGCGAGCCCTCATGGAGGTGCTGGGAATCACAGGAAGAGCAGCCACTGCTCTTAACCACGCATCTCTCCAGCCAGGGAGGCATTTTTTTTTTAAAGCAATTTTATTTATCACTTTTGTTTGTGTTTGAGGAGATGGGGAGGGGCATTGCATATGCCATGGCCCCTGTCTGGTGGTCAGAGGACCACACTGCCCAGTCACTTTTCTCCTGCCTCTGTAGAGTCTGGGCATTGACTTAGACTTGCAAATTGAGAACCTTTCTCATTAAGCCATATGGTCAGCCCCCCCTGAACCCCCCACAGTTGTCTTTTTAAAGGTATATTTTATTTTTAGTTAGTGTGTGTCTGTGATTCTAGACACAAGACCTGGAAACCTGCTGAGGCCTTGGTCCTTAGATCTTTTGGAACTAGACCTCCAGGCAGGATTGAGCCGCCCAGTACAGGTTCTAGGAAGTGATGTCAGGTCCTGTCCAAGAGCACTACATGTTCTAGCTTCCAAGCTGCGTCTCCAGCCCGCATTTTGTTTCTCTGAGACAGTGTTTCAGGTAGCAGGTGACCTCGCCTCGATTGGTCGAAACCATTTCCCAAGTCCTGGGGTTGCAGGTGTGTTCCACCATGCCTGGTTTGAACCCCAGAACTTTGTGCATGCTAGGCTAGCACTGTGAGCCACATTCCCAGCCTTTGTGTCTTATTCTTTTGAAATGTTTGGTTGTCCCTGGAATAGTGGCTTGTATCTTAACATGGTTCATAATGCTTAATAGCATATTCTTCTGTGATAAAGCACTGTGACCAAGGCAGCTTATAAAAGAAGCATTTAATTGGGCTCAAGGTTTCAGAGGCTGAGAGTCCCGTACTAGCAGAGTGAAGGCACGGTGCTGGGAACAGCTGAGCACTCACATCTCAAATGGCAGACGGGACAGAGTCTACTCTTGACCCGTTTTACCAACTGGGGACCAAGTATTCAAGCATGGGTTTATGGGCATCGTTCTCTGTAACTGGCTAACATTGTTATTTTATGTTTGAAAGGTACTGTACCCCACGATACAGCGAATTTGAAGAACTTGAGCGTAAATACTGGAAAAACCTCACATTCAATCCTCCCATCTATGGAGCAGATGTGAATGGTACTCTCTATGAACAGGTGAGACCCTTGAGAATCCTGCAGTGTGTGCCTGGCACACAGTAGGTACTTAAACAGCTGTCTGGTGAGTGGGCAGATGAGCACGGACCGCTCTCCTGCCGACACGCTGCTCTGTCTTCCTTGTTGGCAGTTCTGTGTGGCCGGAGTGTGCACCTTCCACGTCTCACGGGAAATGGGTGCTGTGGTGTCCTTTTCAAGGCTGGGCCCATAGTGTGTGGGTGGTAGATGATCAGTTCCTGAGAGGGTGGCATAGATCACAAAAAGTGAGAGGAGCGGGCGGTCTCTGCAGGAAGCAGCTCTCTGACTAATCAAATGGAAGGGTGAGAACCTAGGAAGAGAAGTGTGTTCAGCTTTCAGAGGTCTCCAGTGAGCCGCTCTACCAGGAGCTATTTTAACCACGTTTACAGACTTGGGATCATGTGCTCTTTTGAGCTAACAGATTGTCTTACTATGGTGGTAGAAGGGGGAATATTTGGGTCTGTCTTTGGGTGGCCAAAGAAACGTATAAGGCTTTTCAGGGCTTATATCTCAGATTGGCTTTAGACGTGGCATAAACTATTGAAAGGGAAAAGTTTAAAAAGTGAAATCCGAGTTTGTTGACCTCAGTTCGGAGGTAGGGAGTCACTCATGGAGGGATGGGTGGCAGGGTGGTGAAGGAAAAGGTCAGAGGGCAGGAAGTGGGTCCCAGGGTCCACATGGAAGGATGCACAGGTGGGCGGAAGGTGGGAGTGACAGGAGGCGTGGGCTGTGAGTGCCTGAGGTGGTGGCAGGAAAGCAGGGTGCCGCATGGGCTTCAGAACCTGCTCACAGAGCCCCTAGATGGCCACTTAGGGAAAGGATGTGGTGTGGTCAGGATGACCTGTTAGTTTTCTAATTTTGCCTGCATACCTTCCATCTATCTGTCTGTCCATCTGTCATCTTTCATCCTTTAGTGTTTTGAGACAGGGTCTCACAGTGTAGACCTGGCTGCCCAGAACTTGTTGTATAGACCAGATTAGCACCGAACTCAGAGATCCACCTGCCTCTGACTCCTGGGATTAAAGGTGTGTGCTTCCATGCCAGGCCACTGACTTGTTTTGGGTGCGGTGGCTTCGACAGGCCACACTTTAGTCCTCGGCTTACCCGAGGCTGCCGTGTCGTGTCTCCTCACCTGTGTGCCCTGGGTGCGGGTTTCTTGGCAGCACGTCGATGAGTGGAATATCGGCCGGCTGAAGACCATCCTGGACCTGGTGGAAAAGGAGAGCGGGATCACCATCGAGGGGGTGAACACCCCCTACCTGTACTTCGGCATGTGGAAGACGTCCTTTGCCTGGCACACGGAGGACATGGATCTGTATAGCATCAACTACCTGCACTTCGGAGAGCCCAAGTCTTGGTAAAGCCAGCCTGCGCTTAGCACCGCGCTTCCTCCCGCCTGGGCACCGGGCTTGAGGAGGAGCCGCAGCCTGCATTGAGTTAACTTTTGAAGTGCTTTTGGACCCCAGCGTGCCTTTGAGTAGCAAGTTCTACTTTTGTTGTTCTTTGTTGTGTGAGACAGGGTCTTGACCCTGTAGCTCAGGTTGACCCTAAACTTGAGAGGTTTCTGCTTCTCAGCTTCCCAGATTCTGGAATCAGTAGGTGCATGCCGCCATGCATGGCTGAGTAGAGGGACTCAGAGGTGAGCCTGCTCTGCACTGTCTGGAACCTCGCTTCCTGGGGCAGTGGAGTCGCTCAGAGTCATGGGACTGTCCCAGGGCAGCGGCTGAGGCTGGCTCATTCCCTCCTCACAGGAGGTCTGATATTTCCTTTCCTTTTCTTTTCCTCATTTCTTTTCCTTTTTGAGACAAGGTTCATCTGTCTGGCTATTTTGAAACTCACTTTACTGTAGACCAGTAAAGTGTCTGGGCTGAGACCTGTGAGGGAGAAGGACAGAGCTGGGTGGGACGGCGGCAGGCATGGCAGGGGCGTGAGGGAAACACTTCCCGGTTCTGAACTGCCTGTGCAGGGCTCTGGGGTTGTCAGGCACATGTCCTTAGAAGTCCACCGGTGTGTACAGGAGACAGTCCTGGGCCAGTGCTGCCTCTCTGGTGCCAGGGCCACACCCGTGTTCCACCATGCTGAGTGGAAATAGCCTTCAGTATAAGTCATGAAGGTTAACATGAGGTAGCTGAATTTAAGGCTTAGCAGTTTAGTAGACGTTTTAATAGTCCCAGGTGTCTCTATTTCCTTTGTTTTTACACAAAGAGCAGCAGACACCATGGTGCATGGAGGAGTAATTAAATCTATTGGGTAATCAGTGTAGCTTGTATGGTAGAAAAATGGACCCATCAGTGTCAAGGTGTCCGGTGCTCTGCCCGCCGTGCTCTGTTGGGCCTTTCCCACCCTTCAGGAGCGCCATGAAAACCTTCATAGTGATGTGATGCGCCTCCCCCAAATCAGGAAACAATGTTGTTACTGGAGCACCTTAGTAAGGAGACAGACTCTGCTCTGTAAGTTCTCACTCAGTAGCCATCGTGCCAAGTGAGTGAGTATAGAAGAAATGCATTCACTCTGCTGTGGAGTCTCTCTCTCCTTTGTTTCAAAGTGTTTTATTTCCATAGATTGCTTTTTAGAGTTCCTTCCCTATATATAGCTCAGGCCGCCCTTGAATTCTTTATCCTCCTGTCTCAGCCTTCCTGGGTTTGCTTTGTTCTAGGTGTTCTTAGGAAATACATTCTTAAGCCCGATGTGGTGGCACACAAACCACTACCTATAAGCCCAGTACCAGGGAGGCAGAGGCTGGCAGATCCATGAATTTGAGACCAGCCTGGTCTACATATTGAGTTCCAGGCAAGATGCTGCCATATAGTGAGACCCGCCGCCCTAAGGAAGTTTCAGCTTGCACACAGTGATTGTACATGTTCGTGAGCTCTAGGGCCATACATTCAGTACACGTGTGTGACGTGTAACAATCGGGTTAGGGTATATGGTATCCCTATCACCTCAGACGTTTGTCTCATCTTTGAACTGGGAACCCTCAGGATCTTTTTCCTTCAAGGTTTTTGAGGGAAAGCAAGTCTCTCGCTTCCTTTCCTTATCCTATGATGGTGCCTGACCCTCTCATGTGATTGCAGGTACTCTGTTCCACCTGAGCATGGGAAACGCCTGGAGCGTCTTGCCAAAGGTACTGTATCCCTTCCAGGTACAGGGTCAGCCTTCTGCCCATCTAACTCCTTGTTCTGAGATGTTCATTCTCTGTGGTCAGATGACCTGTGACCTTTCACAGGCTGCAGATATGGTGGGGTGTGTATGCTCAGCTGCCAGACCCCATACCTTAGGGGACCAGGCTCAGCCTGAGCCTTGCCTAGTCTGTCTGTGAAGGGACTTGTTTCTTCTCCTGCTCTCTCTGCCTACATCCTTCCAACCCTCAACTAGGAAGAGATTTGGTTAGAGTCTGCTCCCAAGTTTCAGATGTTGAACGCCAGATTGAGCAGCTGTGTGTGTGTGTGTTTAGGTTCCTTTAAGTGGACTTTGGTAGTTTTGTGCCCCTAGAGAGTCTTTCCTATTGTAAGAGATGCTAGGTAGATCAAACTGTGGATGTACTGCCTTCCAAAGGCTGAGGTACAGGTTCAGTCTTGGGCCAGGAGAAGATGAGACGTAGTTCTCAGTGCTGTAAGCACAAGGGCAGCTGGAGTGTCTGAGTGCTGCCAGAGTCTGATTACCCAGGTAAGAGGCCACCTGAGAGAGCTGCAGGCTCACCTGAGGCCCCAGACTTCTTGCAACTGGAGCAGCATCAGCACTTTTTTTTTTCTGGCCAGGCTAGGTAATCTCAGAAGAGGCAGGCTTATCTTTGAGTCTTTTTTTTTTTTTTAAAGATTTATTCATTTCATTATATGAGTACACTTTAGCTATCTTCAGACACACCAGAAGATATCATATCCCATTACAGATGGTTGTGAGCCACCCTGCGGTTGCTGGGAATTGAACTCAGGAACTCTGGAAGAGCAGTCAGTGCTCTCAACCACTGAGCCATCTCTCCAGTCCATTCTTTGAGTGTTGATCTTCATAGTTCCTGGCTACACAATAACAATTCCCACCCCCCAAAACAGTTTTTTTTAATTATAATTTTAATTTACATGCTTGAGTATCTGTCTGTGTTTGCGAGTACCATTTGAGGAGGCCAGAAGAGAATGTTGGAGTCCTTGGAAGTGGAATTATAGGTGGTTGTGAGCTGCCCACCATGAGTGCTGGGAACCAAATTCAGGTCCTCTGTAAGAACAGTAGGTGAAGTTTTCTTAACTGTTGAGCCATATCCCTAGCCCCTCTTAGTATCACTTTGGTGACTGTCCTTCGCCGATCGCTACTGAGCTCTGCAGATGGGGGGTAACCCCAGAATCCTGGAGCTTGGGCAGAGCCTCATTAACTCAGACCTACTACCTATCCTTTCAAACAGGCTTTTTCCCAGGGAGTGCTCAAAGCTGTGAGGCTTTTCTCCGCCACAAGATGACCCTGATCTCCCCTTTAATGCTGAAGAAGTATGGCATCCCCTTTGACAAGGTGAGCTGGCCCAGGCCCCCACCCTTTCGGGTCTTTGTTCCGAAGAAGAGTTTTGCAGTCTATTGTTCTGGTCTCTAGGGTGGGGTTTGATAACAGCAGGTGGCTAATGTGTTCTCCTGGTGCTGAGGGAGCACAGGATTAATTTGGAGGGTTGGTTAATTAGTCTCTTAGCATACATGTGATATGTTAAGCGACAGTTCGAGACCTGGCAGTTTTGAGTTACCCTTGGTTGATCACCTAAGTGGTAGCGAAGAAAGACCCAGGAGCCCAGATCTGTGCTAGGCCTCTGCCAGGTGTGGCAGCTGCTTCAAATCTGCTCTACTTCAGGTGACCCAAGAAGCTGGAGAGTTTATGATCACTTTCCCCTATGGTTACCATGCTGGCTTCAACCACGGCTTCAACTGTGCAGAGTCCACCAATTTTGCCACCCGTCGATGGATTGAGTACGGCAAGCAAGCTGTACTGGTAAGCCTGCATGAGCTCGTCCGTAACACTACGGGCAGAAGTGTCAGGTTGAGGACATTCTTTTTTTTTTTTTTTTTGGATTTGGTTTTTTCAAGACAGGGTTTCTCTGTATAGCCCTGGCTGTCCTGGAACTCACTCTGTAGACCAGGCTGGTCTTGAACTCAGAAAATCGCCTGCCTCTGCCTCCCAGAGTGCTGGGATTATAGGCGTGCACCACCACCGCCCGGCGATTGAGAACATTCTAGTCAGAACATTTTTTTTAACTCTTGGGACATGCTGTCCTGACCAGTGTGAGATGTGACCAATTTGCCCTGGGGCTTCACAAAGATATCGTTTGTACATACCTAGAGCATACATTAGGTACAACATTGAGTTAAAAAGCATAACTACCCTCCCAAGGTCCTCTAGGGCAACCCATTTAGGACACACTTTCTTTTTTTGTTTTTTTTCAAGACAGGGTTTCTCTTTGTAGCCCTGGCTGTCCTGGAACTCACTCTGTAGACCAGGCTAGCCTCAAACTCAGAAATCCACCTGCCTCTGCCTCCCAAGTGCTGGCATCAAAGGCGTGCGCCACCACCACGTGGCTTAGGACACACTTTCAAGGAGGCTGCTATTATTTGTAACCACTGCATACCAGGACCTGGTTAACTTAATTAGCTGAAGAAAAAAAGTACTCACTTTGTAAGCACATGTGCCTGTGTGCACATGTACATATATGTTGCTAACTGGGACTGAGGACTGATCCTAGGGTGTTTTGAATGTTAGACAAGTGTTTGCCATTGAACAATATCCTCAGCCATTTTTTTTTAAAGACAGAATTTCAGTACACCAGACTTTCCTTTAACTCATAAAAGATCTGCCTGCCTCTGCCCTCTGCCTGAGCACTGTGATCAGAGTCCTGTACCACCACTCTCAGCCTCAATTCCCCTTGAAATGTTTTATTTGGAGCCAGGGTCTTGCTCTATAGACCAGGTTCTCCTTGAGCTTGTGATTGTCTTTCCTGGGTCTCTCAGATAGCTCGGATTGCTTGGGTACTGTTACTTAGCTAGATGTCTCTCATGTGAGAGTCTTAGGGCAAGCTGCAGGGCCTAGACTGTTACTCTAAAATAATAGACTTGCCTGTTTGGTCCTGGCGTGAGTAGATACCCAGGGGTAGGTAGCTGCTCCCCACTGGGGAAGTGTTTGTAGATTTTGTCTCCACCAGCTCTCCTTAGACCATTTGGTTTGGTTGGTTGAGCCTCGTGCTATGCATTCTGCTTTTTGATTTTCCTGTTTGCTTGGATTTGAACTTCAGCATCAGCTAAACTTGGTCTATTAAATAAGGCATCTATCATACAAAATAATGCATTCCATCTTCTCTCTTTCTCTGTCTCTGTCTCTCTCTGTCCCTCCCTGTCTCTCTGTCTCTGTCTCTGTCTCTCTCTCTCTCTCTCTCACACACACACACACACACACACACACACACACACACACACACTCATTCATTTTTTGAAACAGTCTTACTATGTAGCCCTGGCTGTGCTGGAACTTACTACCACTATGTAGACCAGGCTGGCCTTAGACTCACAGGGATCCACCTGCCTCTGCCTTCCAAGTGCTGGGATTAAAATGACACTGTCTTGTGTCATTTTTATATACGTTAAAATGTCCTAGGTTACGCTTCCCCCATTATCCTCTCTTGTGCCCTGCCCCAGCTGTGATTTGAAATGCCTGAATCACACTGTAGGATGGGACACAGAAGGTAGAGGGTGGTGTGGAGGTGACCTTACTGTTACTCTCCTGTGGCAGTGCTCCTGCAGAAAAGATATGGTGAAGATCTCCATGGACGTGTTTGTGAGGAGGTTCCAGCCAGAACGCTACAAACTTTGGAAAGCCGGGAAGGACAGCACAGTTATTGACCACACTCTGCCCACACCGGAAGCAGCCGAGTTTCTGAAGGACAGTGGACTAACCCCGAGAGTGGGGAATGAGGAGTGCCCAGAGGAGGATGCAGAAGCGGCAGAGCAGGGAGAGGAGGGCGATGCGAAGAGAAGGTACTGGGCGGGCCGTGGGCTTGGCTCTGGGGCGGGGGTCGGGGGTGGGGGGGTGAGGGGGGTCACCACAGTTTGAGTGTTCTCTGTTGCTTGTACTGCACACAGGCAAGTTTCGGAAACAGCTCTGGAAGCCACAGCACTGATGACCCAGCAGCTTCCTGTGGTTCTTGGTCAGGAATGAGGGTAGTGAGCCTGTGCTGCTGGACGCAGAGTCAGTTTTCCCCAGCACCACATAAATATCTTTTGAAAGAACTGTGGTAAAAGTGAGACCCACTCTGGGGAGATAAGGAGTTGTAACAGGGTTTATCAGGGTCTGAACCAGAGGATCTGTACACATGGTGGGAAGATTTGGGGGGTCCTGCATACCCTCCCCAGTCTTCATGTCCCAGGTGGGCAGCAAGGTCTGCACTGTTCAGATGATGGAATAGGCTGAGAGGTGTTGAGACCGCCTGGCCATTTGCTTTGGGTTGCACGTGGCATGTATGACAGTCTTCGGGGGACGGTGAAGGGGTGACTGTGTGTGCTCTTAGGGTTGTTGTCTCCTTGCAGCCTGGCCAAGCACCGGATAGGGACAAAGAGACACCGAGTCTGTCTGGAAATACCACAGGAGGTCAGTCAGAGCGAGCTTTTCCCCAAGGAAGAGCTGAGCTCTGGACACTATGAGGTGACAGAGTGCCAGGCCACCCTCGCCCCAGTGCGGCCCACCCACAGCTCCGTGCGGCAAGTCGAGGACAGCCTTCCCTTCCCAGGTGAGCTGACAAGGCTGGTTTGTCTGCAGCACTGACTGACACCTGTCTGTCTGAGGCTCAACGCTGTATTGAGTTGCAGGGTGAGCGGTCTGTGGGCAGCCTTGTATTGGAGTGTGAGAATCGTCATCTCCCGGGGCCCTTGGTGATTTCCTCTGAATCTGATGTTTGGTTGGGAAGAATGGATATAGTCTGCCCATGCTGAATAAGAGGGGTGAGATAGACGATTGGAGGGATGCTGCCATTTTATTATTTATTCCATTTTTAAAAAACTTTATGTATGGGGCCAAATAACCCCAGCATTGGCGAGGCAGGGGCAGGTGGGTCTCTTGAGAGTTCGAGGCCAGCCTAGTTTACATACTGAGTTTCAGGCCAGCCAAGGCTGCACAGTAAGAATCTGTCTCAAAAATGGATAGATGAACGAATAAATTAGTGAATAAATAGGACAGAAAAGCCATGGCTTTTTTTTTTTTTTGAGACAGGGTTTCTCTGTGTAGCCCTGGCTGTCCTGGAACTCACTCTGTAGACCAGACTGGCCTCAAACTCAGAAATCCGCCTGCCTCTGCCTCCCAGAGTGCTGGGATTACAGGCGTGCACTACTACCGCCCAACTGCAAAATTTTTTATTTATTGCTGTTAGTGCCTTGCATGCGTGCACGGAGGAACATGTTTTAAAGCTTTATTTATTTATTTTATATATATGAGTACACTGTAGCTGTACAGGTGGTTGTGAACCACCATGTGGTTGCTGGGATTTGAACTCAGGACCTTCGGAAGAGCAGTCAGTGCTCTTAACCGCTGAGCCATCTCTCCAGCCCCAGTGTACTCATTTTTATTTTTAAATTTTTAGATGGGCTCTATGTGTTCCTCTCTGTCCTGTGACTTTTTGTAGTTCACATTTTCTGGTTATTGTGGCCTCCCAGGAGCTGGTAGAGTAGGTATGTACTACCACTCCTGGCTTACAGCTTGTTTGGTTTGTCTTTCTTTCTTTCTTTTTTCCTTCCTTCCTTTTATTTATTTTAATATTGATAGATAGATTGATTGACTGGGTTTTGCTGTATATCCTTGACTGTCCTAAAACTAGCTCTGTAGGCCAGGCAGGCCTCCAACTCACAGAGAAGTGCTTTCCTCTGTCTTCCAGCATATTGGTTTTGGAAGCAGGGTCTTTGTAGCCCAGGCTAGTTTTGAACCGGGGATTCTCTTGCCTTGGGCTCCTGGCTGTTGGGGTTCTAGGCACTCGCCGCTGGCCTTGGTTGGTTGGTTTGTTTTTAGTCATTGTCTTGCTCTGTAGCCCTGACTGGCCGTCAACTGGCTAGCCTCCTGCCTCTCAAATTCAGGGATCGCAGGCAAACACTACCTTGTCCATCTTAAGTCTTAATTAAATATAACTGACCATGTTGGAGGCATACAGCGTCTCGTCAGATGAGGGTACCGGCCATCGTAGTGTTTGTTTACTCGGAGGCTGGAGGACCTGTGTCGTAGGAGGCGTGGTGTTTGGAAGCAGCTACTCTGATAAACACCAAGTCTGGATTTATTAGGGACAGGCTTCTTTTGGACTTGAAGGAGTCTGCTTAGTCCGTCTGATGGTTAGATGACATTGTGGTCATGAGCTCGGCTAGCTCTTAGCAGATCCTTTTACCTTTGGCAGCCGAGCCTCGGCTGCGTGAGGGAATGGCGGCGTCTACGTGCGCATAACTCTATTATATGTGACACTGTATGCCCAGAAATTGGGTTGTTTTTTTTTCTTTTTTTTTTTTTTTTTGGTTTTCGAGACAGGGTTTCTCTGTGTAGCCCTGGCTGTCCTGGAACTCACTCTGTAGGCCAGGCTGGCCTCAAACTCAGAAATCCACCTGCCTCTGCCTCCCAGAGTGCTGGGATTACAGGCGTGTGCTACCATGCCCAGCAGGACTTGGGTTTGAGACTCCTGAAAATGAATGGTAGGTTCCTCACATAGCAAGGAGAGGGAGAAATTGGGGGCCCAGTTGGTTCCAATCACACGGCGGCCTTGTCAGGGAGGGCCAGGATGTAAAGTCAGTTCTCACTTTGAGGCCGTGTTTGTTGTCGTTTACCAGTCCACCCTCCTCAGGCTTACCCGCCTGATCCTATCTGATGCACCCGTTTCAGATTACTCTGACCCCACTGAAGTCAAATTCGAAGAGCTGAAGAATGTTAAGCTCGAAGAGGAAGATGAGGAGGAGGAGGCCGAGGCAGCCGCATTGGACCTTTCTGTGAATCCTGCATCCGTTGGAGGACGCCTTGTCTTCTCGGATTCCAAAAAGAAATCCTCTTCCAGCCTGGGCTCCACTTCATCTCAGGATTCAGTTTCCTCCGATTCTGAAACCACAGAGCCTGGCTCTTGCCAGGGCCAGGAGAAAGCAGGAGTTCTTACCGTCCACAGCTATGCCCGAGGGGATGGCAAGGGCACCACGGGCGAGCCGAGTGTGAAGAAGAAGCGGAGTGCCCCCCGCAGCATCAGCGAGCAGGAGCTGGCAGAGGTACAGGCCCTGCGAGTTATCTGGTGAAGTAGGGGGCCTGTGAGGGCGGAGGGGGCCTGTGAGGGCGGAGGGGGCCTGTGAGGGCGGAGGGGGCCTGTGAGGGTGGAGGGGGCCTGTGAGGGCGGAGGCGCTGCCGTGTGTGGGAGGGCAGGAGAGGCTCCCTCCTCTCATCTTGCATCTGCTGCTGCATCTGCTGTGTCAGAATGCCAGGTGCTATTTCCTGTCTTTCCAGTTTGCTCTTCGCTGGCTCTGACCTGTTCTCTGTGTGCCTTTCAATCCAGAGGTCCACACCTCAGCAGCAGCTCAGGGGCCGTGCCGAGTAAAACCCAAGCTTGGCTGGATGCTCTGGTGAGATGGGAGCTCTTCCTCCGACTCCTCGCCTAGAGACAGGAAGGTTTGAGTGTTTGTTGTTGCAGCCCAGATGTTTTGAGGTTTGAGATGAGGTGGCAGTCTTAGTCACTGTCCTATTGCTGTGACGAGACAGGGCGACCAAGGCAACTCTTATAAATACTTACAAGAGGTAATTACAGTACTTCCAAGAGATGCTTATAAACACTTTAAGTAGTTACCTGAGGGATGGCTTACGGTTTGAGAGGTTAGTCCTTCTTCATCATCATGGCGGGATGCGTTGGAGAAATAGTTGCTTCATCCTGATCTGCAGGCAGAAAGGGAGGCACCTAGGCTTGGCATGGGCTTTTAAAACTACAAAGTGACACATTTCTACCGGCAAGGCCACACCCCCTAGTCTTTACAAATAGTGGCCCTCCCTGGTGACTGAGGACTCAAATATATGAGCCTGGGGGGACATTTTTAGTCAAACCACCATAGTGGCCTTTCTCACCCTAATATTCAAGGGGCATCTGCTTCTTAGAAATTCTCCCTGCTCTGTGGGATCCTAGCTTGTCATCGGTCTACCAGCATGATTTCCCAAAGCTGCACTCAGAGCCTTGGTTGTTCAGGTTCCCTCCTCGTACCCACCGTCATCAGAGGCCGGCTCATTTTGTACATCGTGGCTCCTAGCAGGTCTGCCGTGCTGAGAAGGCCGTTCCTGTGCTGCAGCTGATTGACCTCTCCACATAACCTCATTCCCTGGCTCCCCAGATTCCAGTCAGGGCAAAGTGGGAGACCTGGGCCCAATGCTGCACACTTGCAGTCCCGGCATTTGTGAGGGAGGATGAGGCTAGATTAGGCGCTCATGGTCACCCTTGGCTACATAATAGTTTGAGACCAACCTGTGACTGCAGTAGACCCTGTCTTAAGAAAATTGTCAAAAGGCACTGGTAAGATTGGCCAGTAGGTAAAGATGCCTGCCAAGAGGCCTAATGACCAAATTTCTGTTTCTGAACCTGAGTGGTAGGCAGAGATCCAGCCCTGAAGGTGTTTCTGATCCCCCACTCCACATGTGTGCTTCGGTGAACGAGGAACTGTGTCTACGTTCCTTTGCCTGTACTTTGGTTGTTGGTTGTTTGAGACAAGATCTCACTGTGTACCCCTGGCTGGTCTTGAACTCACAGAGACCTACCTGGCTTTCTTTTTCTCTTCATATTAAGTAACTTGTTTGGTTGGTTATCTTTGAAAAACAGGAATGCTTCGTGAATCCGCGCTCGTCCCCGCCGACGGCCATGTGAACCTTCCTCTATGGCCCGGTAGACACGCTGCTGGCTTGTTTCTCTTCCTCACTTCCAGATTTCCCCAGTGTTGCCTTTCACCCTTATTTAAGCTTCTTTTACCCCCTTATATTTAAAAAAATACTTATTTTGAATTATGTGTATGTGTGTACTCTCTGTGTGGGTTTATATAACTTCAGCTGTGAATTTACATCTCTAGCATCTTGGGGTTTTTTTTTGTTTTTGTTTTGTTTTGTTTTCTGGTTAGGATCTTGCTATGTAACTTTTTTTTCAGGATTCAAGGGGAGAGGGTTGTATGTTGTATGTATGTATGTGATATGTGGGTACCTATATGCATGGCACTTGGGGGTCAGAGGACAACTTTGAGGAGTCAGTTCTCTACTTCCACCCTGTTAGGGTAGGGCCTTGGTACTGCTGCTACAGTGTGCTCCAGGCTATGTGGCCTGAGGACTTTTGGCTAATCCTGCCTCCCATCTTGCCTTAGTGCTGAGATTACACACATTTGCCACCACATCTATCTTTTCATATGGGTTACTAGGACAGAACTCAAGTTGCCAGGTTTGGATCTTGCTGTTTGATATAGCCCAGGCTGGCCCTGGATCTTGCTGTTTGATATAGCCCAGGTTGGCCCTGAGCTTTTGTGCCCTCCCGATTCCTGCTTCTGTACACAACACCCATCGTTTTGGAACTCAGATCTTGTTATTAAGGTTCTCGCTAAGTTGCCTAGGCTGACCTGGAACTCGACATGCAGCCTTGATCTAAAGATCCTCCAGCCCTGGCCTTCCAAGTGCTGGGACTGCGGCTCTCGCTGCATACCGTGCTTTTCATCTTTCTTGGGAATCAGCTCTCCTCGTCCATTGTGCAGATCCTGTGGTTCAAACTCACAGGCCGACGGTCTTGGTGGTGGGTAGTGCCCCTCCCCGCCGAGCCATTTCATGGCTTTCCCATCTCTTGTCCTTAGTGCCCAGATAATTCTCTCCACTTCCTCTGAGTGTCAAGACTCAGTTTCTGTAGACTTCCTCTGTGCATCTCGCAGCGGTGGCAGGCTAATGAATCGATAACCTCACGTTTCCTCTGCGGCTGTGGTCGCTGCTCTCTGGAACCTTTACTGCAGCACCCACGAGAGAACGCCTTGGCTTGGAGATCTTCTTGGCCCTTGCTGCTGCCACCTCGTTCTTTCTCACAAGCGTTCAGGTGCCAGCCTGCCCTGCTGTGGCACGGCAGCTCTCCCTGTCTCTCCTGTGCTTGCAGAATTCTGACTTCTGCCTCCAGTCGCAGTCACAGTCCAAAGAGTAGCTAGCCAACAGCAAAGATGTAATGGATCCTAAATATTGTATGAACATTATTCAGTCCATTACTGTAAATTAATGTTACTGGAGGTTTTTTGGTGTGATTTTTATTTTTATATTTGGAAAGCCTGCAGTGAGCCAATAAATATCAGTCATTTCCTTTTCTTCCTATATTTGATATC
The DNA here is from genome assembly GCF_947179515.1 of Apodemus sylvaticus. NCBI lineage: Eukaryota > Metazoa > Chordata > Mammalia > Rodentia > Muridae > Apodemus > Apodemus sylvaticus. The sequence continues at coordinate 132,955,494 of NC_067474.1, read as the reverse complement.
AGTTAAGTGATGGATTTAAAAACATGGGCATATGGGGGCTAAGTGTCATCTGTTATCAAGAAATCCGATTGAACAAAGTGACTTTTCTTTTAACTGTTGATAAATGGTCCTACTTGCCTCTCTTTTGCGTTCAAATAGATGGATGACTTAGGGACAGGCTGTCCTGGATGCCCAAAGCCTTGCCCAAGCTCACGCACGGAGAGGCTGCAGACTAGCAAGTATGCTGCAGCAGGCAGATTGCAGCTCGCTGCTGCATACTGAGTGTCCATGGTGTGGACAGAAGCCAAGATGCTTTCGCCACAGTAACCCGCAGGGCAGGAGGCTTCTCTCCGGGTGCATCTCCGTCCTGCCAGAGAGCCGGTGTGCTCAGCCTCCTTCCCATTTCTTTGTGGATTCTCATTCTGTAATTCTTCTCTGTTCTCTGTCAGTATGCGCTGGCAGCTTCGAACTACTTAGGTTCTCCAAAGAGGTCTTGATCGGCCTGCATGCTCTCCTGTGGAGTCGTTAGGGCCTGTGTTCTGTATGCCAGGACTGCCTTCCAGGACCTCCTTGAGAGCTCTAAGTACGGGCAGATAGGAGCAAACGTCCCAGCACTGGGCGATGATGGGTAATCGAGCTCCCATCGAAAGAGCTGGCAGCCCGCTGGGTCGGCCGAGCTGAAAGTTCCGCATGGCTGTCGAAAAGGAGACTTTTGGCTTCAGTCTTGAAGTTTGGAGGAATTCACCAGGTAGATAGAAGGTGAACAGAACAGGAGTCTGGGAGAGAAGAGTGTTCTCTTCTTCATGGTTTTAGTAGCACACACTGAGGTCAGAGAACGATATGTCTGCTCTGCGGGCTGTGCTTAGAGACTCTGAGATGTACAGAGATGGACCGTGAGTGCTGTGGGGCGTTTGCAGGTGCCTGCCATGCAGATCTGACCTCAGGCTCTCATTGTGCCTAATTCTCCATTTGCCTTTTACTACTTTAAACCCAGATGCTTCACAACTTCCTTCTTTAATATTTTCCTTATCTTTTGGGTTTCACTGTGTATCACTGGCTAGTGTGGAACTCACTTTGTGAACAAGGCTATCCTTGAAGAACATACACAGATCTGACTACTTTGCCTCCCCGGTGCTGAGATAAGGAGAATGAGCTACCAAACCAGCTTTATTTACTGTACTCCAGGAAAGGAGGAAAAACAATTTAAAAAAGAAAAAGCTCTTGGCCAGGCTTTGGTGGCACACTCCTTTAGTCCCAGTACTCCGGAGGCAGGAGGATCTCTGTGAGTTTGAGGTCAGCCTGGGATATACAGAGAAACCCTCTCTAAAAGCTAGGGGGAAAAAAAAGGAAGAAGAAAAGCCATTGGGAACCCACTCCTATGGTTTGAGGGTGGGGCTAGGCTGCACGGCTTGGTGGGGACAGAAGGAGCACCTGGGTTTCTGGAAGGCAGGAACCCAGGACTGAGAGACAGTATGGCCGACATGTAACACAGCTTTGTTTTTTCAGTGTACTGAAACATGATGGCAGATTTACCATTTCCAGTGTCCTGTTCAGTAGATGTTTTTGGGATGGGAGGAGACAGGAGTTGTTTCCAGGGGCTTCTTCCTCAGTGTAAGCCAGCTCTTGTCGGAAGCCCCTTCTCTTCCTTGAGTTCATTCTCCTTGGAAGCTCTGCAGGTATCAGGCCGGCCAAGGAGATAGGCACGGAGAAGCTGGCCTCCTCCATTAGGTATCGCTTCTCAGCTCCAGGAAGACCCTCCCAGCTCGGCCCATGAGCTCTCCCACACTTGTGGAGCGAGGGACTGAGGTCAGGCTTGTTTTAGTGAGAAGCCAGCACGGAGTATGGCTAGGTCGTCATGGAGCTCAGCAGCTTTCCTGTCCCCGAAGATCCCACAGCACCGTCTGTGTGTTTGGAAAGCTCAGGGTTCCTGAGAGCGGGTGTGTCTCAGGCCCTCACACCCGTCCCCCGGTGTCCTCTAGCTATAACTGGGCCACTTGCCTTCAGTGTATATGCTGCTGTCCACATCCAGGCTCTGTCCAGAGCCATCTGGTAGGCTAGCTTTGGTGACAGTGCCCTGCGCAAGTGCCAGGGCCTGGGGTTCCCATGGCTCAGGGGGCCATGGAGATCGTCCGCTCCAGAACTGTTTGTTCCGGCAAGACTGGGAACAGATGCTTCTGTGCAAGATAAGCCTCATTGGCAATGTTGACGACAACTCTGTACTGTTGCAGGAATTTTCCTGTCCAAGTTCATCAGTACAGAGAGGGTCTGTGATTGGATGGGGAAATTGGGGGCGGAGCTAGGAGTTGTGGGGAGAGGGCGCACGAAGAGGAAGAGAGAAGAACCAGGATGGCTTCAGACGTTTTTTCTGTGTGAATTCATTAGGTCAGAAATACTGGGATAAAGCTTTATCACTTTTAATTGGCTCTGGAATTACTGTATTGGCATCTTGCAATTGTGTCTATAATACAGATAACTCTAATTGGTTAACTAAGATTAAGAGTCATGCTTTACCAGGTTACTGTATATTGTGTTATCTAACTACGAGGATGGCGGATCTAGTTGGTTACTAGAGTGTGGAACCTCCGGTTACAGGGAATTGTGACAGGGAACTAGCGGCTTGCAGGACAAGCGAGCCAGATGCTCTGGGAGTGGCTGAGACCAGTTCAGAGAGTCCCTGGCAGTGGTAGGAGATCGGGAGCTTGGTCCGGCACTGCCTTGGGGAAATTGGTGGGGTTATCAGTTTTTAATATTTCCCGCAACACTGTATACCACACATTAGAGAAGAGGCAGAACTTTCTGGAACCTGGGGCCCAGCTCTATTGAAGGCCCCTGCCTGGAACATTCTGCACAAGGCTCCTGACCGCTCTTTGGTGCCGTTGCTGTATGTGCCTTAGAGATGACTATATTGCTCCTGCCCAGATTGTCTGGTGTAGCCCGTTATACAGCCGCCTGGGTCTCACACTTAGGCCTCCATGTCACAGCAACATGACAGGTTCACAGGGTTACGTCTTGGGCATTCTGTCTGCCCCGTGTCTTGCTATCTCCATTTTACTGACTTCTTTCTCTCTGCCTATAGACCACGCTTCGATGGTCCATCCTGGAGACCACTCTGTCCTCAGACTAATCTAACTTCTCTTGCTCTCCCCAGAGCCGGGCTGAGGTGTGATTCCTTCCTGTTCCTGCTGTCTGCTGGGATAAGTAGACAGTAGGTCTAGACATCCGGGTTGTCGTGCGTTCTGGGCCCCCCTCTGCTTTATAAGGCAGGGTGCCTCCCCCTTCAGGAAGCCTTCTGAGCTTTGTGGGACTCCATACTTCTTTTTTGCAGTTCCTGGGGAGCCTTCCCAGCTGTGAGGGATCTTCTTACATACATTGTTCTCTTTATGATGCGGAGGATTAAGCCTGGCCTGGACCTGCTCAGCAGGGGTAGTGCCCCTTAACTACACCATGGTACCCCATTGTATGTTAGAAAAACACTGCTTTGGGCATATCATATGGGTGGGGTCTGTTTGGAAGTCTGGTTGTGTGTCACAGGCAGGGCCTACCAAACATCCTTACTCTGCCTCTTTCCAATGTGTTCCAAAGATCTTTCACTCAGGGAGTCTGGATCCTGTCCTGTGAGTCCGTTGCTTCGCACACCCTCCGTTCCTGAGTTAGCATTTGTTGAATGGGTGGTCTCATGGACCCTGTAACCTGTTGGTACACTTGTATTCGCAGGAACAGGCTCTCTGTTTGAATGTGGCCAGGACAGAACTATTCTCTCTTGAGATCCCAAGTGCTGTCTTGAAGCTCTGAGGTGCTCTGTATTCCATGGGTCCAGCAGACCTCTAAAGTGGCCCTGGAGAGCCTCCACTTTTCTGTAGCTCCAACGCATAAGTGTCGAAAAGTGTCAGACTTCTAGGCCTCATTTCCTCCCTTAATGGTTTTGCGAAGTCTGTGTCTCGTAATGTCAGTATAACCAACATTTAAGTATGTTGATTAAAAAGAAACTCCTGGAGTATTAATCAGTCCTGTACGTCTTAAACCTAATTATCGGGCATGATGCAAATGCAGTGTTAAACAACCTTCCTGTATTGTCTGGACCAGAGGGCAGACTCTGTTGGCTGATGCTCTTTAAGAGGAAGCTCACGTCACTGAGGCTGGTGGCGGTGGCCATAGAGCCCAGTCTCAGTGGGGTAGGAGGTGGAGTTGGAGCTGGGTCGCCATCCTTGCAATGGCATCTGTGCCACATCCCTTTGTCTGCCTTCTAAGTTCTCAGGATGGAGGGCCCAGCTGCCAGCATTGCACCAGATGCTGACCTCCAAGGAAAGGGGTGCTTTGACGCCCCTCATGTCCTGAGGTGTTTGATGGCAGAGACCTTAAATGGGAGAGTCCCCGCCCTGCTCAGGCAGCTTCTGAAAAGCAAGACAAGAACAGGTTTTTGCCCTCAGTTCTAAGTGCACTGGTAGAGACTAGTTTGCATAGCTCTGTGGCTTATGCCTTCTGAGACATGGTTTTTGTTTTTATTTCTTAAAGATGTATTCGTGTATTTTATGTATATGAGTACACTGTAGCTGTAATGGTTGTGAGCCATTATGTGGTTGCTGGGGATTGAACTCAGAACCTCTGCTCGTTCCAGTCCTGTTCTGGGGGGGGGGGCGCTTGCTCCGGCTCAAAGATTTATTATTATACGTAAGTACACTGTAGCTGTCTTCAGTCACACCAGAAGAGGGTGTCAGATCTCATTACGGATGGTTGTGAGCCACCATGTGGTTGCTGGGATTTGAACTCAGGACCTTTGGAAGAGCAGTCAGTGCTCTTACCCGCTGAGCCATCTCTCCAGCCCCTGAGACATGTTTTTAAAATTTCTCTAAATTTTTATTTTATTTGTGTGTCAGTATTTGGCATTCATATATGTCTGTGTACTTCATGTGTACAGTGCCTGAAAAATATACAGAGGAGGGTGTTGAACTCCTGGAAACAGAGCTTAAGATGGTTGTGGGCTGCTGCATGGGTGTCAGGAACCCAGGACCTCTGGAAGAGCATCTTAACCACTGAGCTATCTTTCCAGCCCCCAAATTGATTTTTGTGTGTGTCCATTTTTACATTTGTTTCCTGTGTCCCTCTTCTCCCTCAGCTCCCCTTTCCCTCAGCTCTCCTGCATTCCCTCTCTTCCTCCTATTTATGAGACTTTGGACTCCACATGTAGCCCATGGGGCCTTTGACCTCTCTGTCCTCTGACCATGGCCTCCCAGAGCTGAGGCTGCCAGGTGTTTACAGGGGTGTGCCACCATAGCCCCGCAGTTTCATCTCGTGCTGATCGGCACGGCCCCGGTGTGCTCAGGTTGCAGATGAGTACATGCTTTCCCTGGAGGAGAATAAGAAGACCAAGGGTCGCCGCCAGCCCCTGAGCAAGCTCCCACGCCACCACCCGCTCGTGTTGCAGGAGTGCGGCAGCGATGATGGTAAGTCGTCTCTCTTCCCTAGAAGGAAAGCAGGTCCCCACTGCGAGCCTCCCCTCACGTCACGGCCCATCGCTCAGTTTCCTCTTCGAAAGTATGTGACAGCCTGGGTGCAGGGACAGTCAACAGGCCCTGGGATCAGAAGGTTGGCCAGACTATGAGTTGTCCCAGCAGTTCCTCTGAGCCTGTGCTCAGAGAGCTTCTGCCTCAGTGCTTTAGAATGACCCAGGCTAGCCAGGCAGTGGTGACACACGCCTTTAATCCCAGCACTCTGGAGGCCGAGGCAGGTCTCTGAGTTCTAGGCCTACAGAGCAAGTTAGTTCTAAGACAGCCAGGGCTACACAGAATAAAAAACTTGGTCGCAAAAAGGCAAAAACCATCCAATCAGACAAAAGGACACAAACCATAGGGAAAAAGTTTCCAAGAGACAAAAGGGAAATTATCCAAAGGGAAGCATGTGAATACTGAGGACATAGACTTCTAGGCAGGTAGAAATTGTTGTCTGCGTATGTCTTTTTGGAATTGTGTAACTGATGTCATCTGTCTCTACTTTTTGTGATAAGCAGTGTTCAGTTATGGCAAAGTGAAGGGAGACTCTGTGTGGTCTCCCCATGTGTTCATTGTTATCAGAACGTTTCTGTGAGTTTGTCTGCTTTCTTTCTACTGGTACATTATTGACACCGGGTATATAGCCCAGGCTGGCCCTGAGCTCCTGGCCCTCTTGCCTCACTTTCAGGTGCTGGCCAGCACAGCCTGCTCTGGCAGCCTCCGCTTCTCCTGGACACCTGGCGTGTCCCTGAAAGGAAGATGTGATTCTCTGGTCTCTTCACTCTCCTCTTTTATTTATTTACTTATTATTTATTTTTATTTTTAACAGAGCTGAGGACCGAACCCAGGGCCTTGTGCTTGCTAGGCAAGTGCTCTACCACTGAGCTAAATCCCCAACCCCTCTTTTATTTTTTGAGACAGCATTTCTCTGTCCTGGAACTCACTCGAGACCAGGCTGGCCTCGAACTCAGAAATCCGCCTGCTTCTCCCTCCCACGTGCTGGGATTAAAGGTGTGCACCACCATTGCTCTCTCTCTCTGAATTTTTTTTAAAAAGCATTTTTATCTGAATGACAACATTTTCACTGAGATGAACATATTGACTCTGAGGCTCTGTGAAGCTTTACATATGTAAACTGTTAAAATTCTGATTCCTGCATTTTCCACTTAACACAGCGGAAAGTCTCCCCTTGGCATGGCTCGGGCCACTTTTGGCTTTGTGAGAGGAGCAGATGTCAGTCTGTGAAGACGGGGCCATGAGCTTGTCTGTGTCTATCCCTGCCACACTACCTTGGTCCCTCGTGCTTGGGTCAGGCACTCTGGCTCCCCTCTGAACGTCGGGGCTCTTAGAGGCGGCTTGGCTCGTGCACACTGACCTCCTTACGCTACAGTGGCCCTTCCTGGGGACTGGCTGTGCACAATGACAGCTGCCACATCCCTTTAGATGACACCTGACTGTGAGCGTGCAGGAAGGAATGGTTCATCTGCGCTGTGCTAGAGCTGCCTGGAGTGAGCAGATGGACTCCTAGTGTAGGTGTGCCCTCCTCAGCTACCTCTAGGCTCCTTTGCAGAGATCTCCGGCCTCTGGGGGAAGCAGTGCTTTTTTTCTTAGCCTGTAGCACTGCAGTGGATTGCAAATACACATTTACCCCCGGGCTGTAGCCTTATGGCCCTGCCTGCTGGGCGCCCCTCAAAGCAGATTTCCCGTCAGCCTCTGAATGCATGGCCAGAGGGATAGGAGGGATACTACAACTGGGGCTTCTCGTCTCCACATCTGCTGCAGGTCTACAGGCTTGAGCCACCACACTTGTTTATTGCAGCAATCTGTTCTGGTGTTTGCCCCTGCTTCCATCAGAGTTCCCTCCCCCTCCCAGCACTGAGAATTGTTAAGGCTCTGCCCTGCTCCTTGACCTTGTGTGCGCCAGGAACTAGTGGGCTTCGTGCCTTTATTGCTTTGTGAGACTACGCCTACTGTTTTCCATTCTGCAGAGAGTCTCACTCTTCTGGAGGGATGGACCCAGAGGAGGATTTTTCCTTGGCTGTGGTTAAGGGTGCCTGAGTTTTGAGGCCTGCTGCCCAGCACACTGAAGAGAGATGAGGGGTCTCTGGCTCAGGGCTCCGAGGAAGGCCAGCAAGTTACTGGTTCAGGCTTTACAGTACTTGATGGTCTCTAGGGTTAGCATTCTCTCTCTCACCCCCAATCTTTGGACATTCAGGAGCCATTTTTATTTCCTGACTGGCTGGATTAGGCCTGCAGCTCTCCGTTCACAAGCTCCTGGTTGAAAGGTGACATAGACAGTTAATGGCCAGGAAGAAGATTCGTCTTCTGAGGTCCCGGAACGTCCTGCCCCAGATGGGCAGACTGTTCTTCCCCCAGGTCCCGGACTTCCCAGACTGAGCTGGAAAGTCCTGACCAAGGGTTGTGATGTGACATCTTTCAACCTTACCAGTCCTCTGTGTCCCCGTGTTTCCCTAGGACAACTCAAGGGAAAGCCCAGAGGAGAAAGGACTCAACTTGCTGGCATCTTGGAGGCAGCAAACAGCATGGTTCTGGCAGGCTGCTGCTTTATTCTGCTGCCCACAGAGGGCAGAGGGTTGAATGTGGCAGCTGTTATAGGGAACAGAGTGGGATGGGCACCCAAAACATGAGGGAGAATAGAGACCAGAGACAGCAGTTCCGACAGCCGCCCTATTCCCCCATGTCCCAGCTCGCTTCTCAGCTAGCTGACCGGGCCTGAAGGGCGTCAGCTGGTGATTGGCCCTTGCCCTTTATCACCCTCCGGGATCTTGAGTTTAGTCCTAACCTGGGACCAGGGGCGCTGGCTGAGCTCCTCTGAACCGCAGGCAGACCTCCCGTGTGCAGGCCGGTGCTAACTCACCCTTCTGTTTCCTCCTCTAGAGACTTCTGAACAGCTGACCCCGGAGGAAGAGGCTGAGGAGACAGAGGCTTGGGCCAAGCCTCTGAGCCAGCTGTGGCAGAACCGACCCCCAAACTTTGAGGCTGAAAAGGAATTCAATGAGATCATGGCCCAACAGGCCCCTCACTGTGCTGTGTGTATGATCTTCCAGACCTACCACCAGGTGAGTGTGCTTTGCCGCTGCTAGGCATCCTGGGCCAGCAATCGGAGGAAGCTGGGTTTAATTACGGGTACGAGGCTTGTCACTGCTTGTCTGTAGGGGGCCTTCCCCCAGCACCCTCGTTCTGTTAGCGCTCGGGTGACTCTGCCAGGCAGATAACCCTTAAGATGCTTCGATCTGGTGACCCTTGTTTAGGACACAGACCTCCGTGTTTGCAAAGCATAGTGTGTCTTCTTATCTTCCTGGTCTGGGACTCTTTCTGCCCAATCCTATGCAGTCCTGGTCCCTTAGGGAACAAGAATGCAGTGTCTTTCCCGCTTGGCATCAGCCATCGGTGAGGAGCCAGGCCTTCTCAAGCCATTTTCTTTTTCCCCTTCCTGATTGTCATAGTAAGTGCTGCCTGCCCAGAAGGCAGCTGGGCCGGGGAGGCGGGAGGGCAGAGGCTCTGACACAGGGAAGGCTGGGCTGCACTGTGGTCTTCCCATGCCGGGCCACAAAGGACCTCACATCGTGGGTCACACTGGGTAGAGTTCCAGAGGGTCAGACAGGAATCCACAGCAGCAGGTGCCGAGTAACCAACTCTGGCTTCGATGGGTCCTCCGCAGGGTGGCAGTAGGTGGGCGGTTTCCCTGTGGTGGGTAAAGTGGTAGAGTTGTCCTGAGCTTGGCAAAGTCCCAGGCTCAGGCTTGCTGAAGGATGGCATCTAGACCCACACACTGATCAACAGCTACTTCTTTGTATTAACTGGCAGCAAAGCAAAGAACTGTTTGTGCCTGGTTTGTGAGGGCCATGACTGCCTGATTGTCACTGTCAGCAGATCTCCTAGGTGGGGGCCAGAGTTTCTTGACCGGCATAGGCTCAGAGAGCGGCCACGCGTCCAGCCTCTGTCCTCGGATCGGGGATCATGGTGCCATCCAGTGGCAGAGCCAGAGGATATTTGTAGTGACTATAGTTTGCCAAGGGCAGTATGAAACATAATGTTCTTTCTAGAGAGCCCTCAAGCCAGGAATCACAGGCGGGGACCCAGCCATGTGACAGTGCCTGCCACAGTTCAGGTGACCTGCTGATGTGGCCCGGCAGAGGCAATCAGTGCTGGTCTGTTAGGAGCAGGGACTCTGGGTGCTGTCTCCGAGTGGGGCTGCCATGTGGCTCGGCACCTGGGGGACAGGCAGTGCCTTGCTGCTGGAGTCCCGGTGCATTTTATTATCACTTGGTTTGGGAAGACTGAAGTCCCAGGTGCCTCTTACTTGCTCCCTTTTCTCAGTTGTCCCCCAGGGCCCTTTGTTTGATGCCGCTGTGAGAAATTGAATTTGAGTCATTAGAGGTAACTTCAATTAGTCGCTTCAGGATAATGGCTGTGCACCCGGGAGCTATAGCTGCAGTCTTAGCCGTAAGAGGCCCAGCTTTCCGCTGATGGAGCAGGTGGAAGGCTAGGAGCGCAGCCGCGTGCTCACCTCCCTGTGCCGTGTGTTCACTGCCATTCGCTTAGGTGGAATTTGGAGCCTTCAGTCAGAGCTGTGGGAATGCTTCAGAGCCAGCTGCCCAGACTCAGAGGACTAAGCCATTGATCCCCGAAATGTGCTTTACCACAACTGGCTGCAGCACAGACATCAATCTGTCCACCCCTTACCTAGAGGAGGATGGCACCAGCATGCTAGTGTCCTGTAAGAAGTGCAGCGTCCGGGTCCATGCCAGTGAGTACCTCTCACCTCCTCCCACGGGCAACTTCCTGCTTGCTGCAAGCTGTCGCTGAATGGCCTTCCCAGGCTCCTGCTGCAAAGGAGGCTTCTGTCTTCTTGGGGAGTTGGTGACTGGTAGATGAGTTGCCTTGTGGCTCTAGCATCCATCTCAGTGCCCGTCAACTTGGGGTCTCCTGGGTTGTGGGTATCTATAGATTAGTCCCTAGATACTTACTAGGGAGATGCACCGAGGAATCAATCCACAGTTTCTGACATTCCTGGGTCTTGGGCCCATACTGTATGTTGAGCCCTGGGGATTCTGGCCCCGAATTCAGGGATTTCTGTAGGATTTACTATCTTTGGGAATGGTGTCTATGGAAGAATACCATGCATGTCCATTCTAACACCAGCCTCGGGTCAGGTTTCATTTGCTCTTCCTGACGTTCTTATTAGGTTGCTATGGGGTGCCCCCTGCAAAGGCTTCTGAAGAATGGATGTGCTCTCGATGCTCAGCCAACGCCCTAGAGGAAGTGAGTATCCCATGCTTTTCCCATCTTCTCCAGAAGATTGGGGTGGCTTTGGGGCTAGCCTCTTCCCATGCTGGACATTCTTTCTATCTACAGCAGCTGGCTTAGGATTTGGTGCTCTGAGACAGAGCTGTGTTAGTGCTGTGAGGGCGGTCCCGTGGAGGGCAGTCCCGTGGAGCAGCCAGCACTCCCTTTGAAGAATTTGGCTCTGGGTTTGGAGTCTCAGAATGGGGCTCAAGTGATTCATTACGTAGTTCTAATTATGCATTATGGCCTGTCTCTTCAGGTGTGTGTGTGTGTGTGTGTGTCCTGATCACTGGTCATAACCCTGAAGGCCCACCTGCCACTGCACCTCTTCCTGGCAGAATTTAGTTGTCCACAGGGAGTCTCAGGAGGGTGGACTCTGTGTGGTGAATTGTTTGTTGGTAACCGTTTTCCCTCTGCTTTCCGGACAGGACTGCTGTTTATGCTCACTGCGCGGAGGGGCCCTGCAGAGAGCAAACGATGACAGGTGAGTTCTCTGGGAAGTCTGTGATGCCCAGGCCTAGTCCTGAAGCATATGCAGTGCTCCTGAGGGAGTGGTGAGGACTCGGCAGCCCATGGCATGGGGCTGGAATAGAATGTGCAAGACTGCCCTAGACTGCCTGCTTGCCTCACTTTACCTTTTCCTCAGAGGCAGAGGTGTAAGTAGTGTCCTTCTTTGAGATGACGGCCCTGAGAAAATGACATTTTGTGGTCTGGAAGTGAGGACATTGACCTGGTTACAGTTGCCTGCCTTTTTATTTTTTATTTTTATTTTTATTTTTTTTTTTATTAAACAAAACTTATTTTATGTGCGTTTTGCCTGCATTGTATATCTGGGTATCTTGGGCACAGGTTTCCACAGAGGCCAGACGAAGACTTTGGGTCTCCTGGGTCTAGAGTTACAAACGGTTGTGAGCCGCTGTGTGGGTTCTGGGAATCGAACCCAGGTGCCCTGGAAGAGCAGCCAGTCCTCTTCACCTTTGAGTTAGCTCTCTGGCCCTGCTTCTTTCTTTCAAGACAGGGTCTCCTGAAATGTCCTGTGTAGTCCCTGCTGGCATCTAACTGTTGATCCTCCTGCCTCAGCCTCCCACAAACTGGGATTATAGACATGTACAGCACCAAGCACTTTCCCACAGAGTTAACTCTACCTAGCTAGACCTGCTGTTTGGAGATCAGGCAAATGTCCTCAAGGGGGCACAGTTGGGCACCAAGGAGAGCTTAGGCAGGCCACCCACTGTTAGACCTGGAAACGCGTATGGGCTTGTCAGCCACCATACAGTTAATTCTCATTGAGTTGTATCTTTGTGCTGACTTGGGTCTACCTTCTCTGAGGAGGAAGCACAAGCTGTTGAGGGTTTGCTCGCTCAGGGCTTCTGTGGAGAGAGTAGCACACGTGGATTGCCATCAGCCAGCATTGGACAGCCTGCCTCTGAATAAAACCTCACGGGTGTCCAGCCTCCCACCCTTGCAGGATTCCCATACTGCTTGTGGTGGATGGCTGTGTGGCTGAGCCTCAATCCTTTACAGATGGTGGTCACTGTGATTGTCCCAGGGCGGTAGGGGCTGGCTGGTAACACTTATTTGTTTAAGTGGAAATGGTTCTGCTTGCATATCTTACTTTTTTTTTTTTTTTTTTTTTTTTGGTTTTGAGACAAGACTCTCTGTATATATAGCCCTGGCTGTCTTGGAACTCATTCTGTAGACCACTGAACCTCTTACCTTTGCCCTTTAACCTTTGATCTGTGTTCTGCCCTCTAAGGCCAGACCTGTTCCCATCCCCACTAACAGCCCTACTAGTAATGCAGCCATGTGATTCCATGGCCCCTGTAGGTTTTCATGAGTGGACCTAGCTGGGGCTGAACCCAAGGCCTTGTGCATTTGACATATGCCATCAGTGGAACCCCAACATTCCACAATCTTGGGTCTCTCTACTTCCGGCATGTCTGCTTCCCAAAAGGTGTCTGGGAGGAAAAAGCCCACCCACCGCTCTCGGTCAGCCATGGTTCTGCTTATTTGCCAGAGTAAGGAGGTGGTTAAGTGGGTCGATCCGGCACTGGCCTTGGGCAGAGTATGCGCAGCACTACCTATGGTGGTAAATGACACTTTCCCTCTTGAGTCCTGGGACCTGGGTGACCCAGCAGTCATGCTGGGTGTGGAGGAAGCTTGGCCAGTAGGCCCCCGGGGCTATAGAAACAGGCGCCTGAAACTTGCTCTTTTGGCAGATGGGTTCATGTTTCATGTGCTGTGGCAATTCTAGAAGCAAGGTTTGTCAACATTGCTGAAAGAAGTCCGGTGGATGTGAGCAAAATCCCTCTGCCCCGCTTCAAACTGGTAAGCCAGAGTGGGCTTGGGTGTGCAGAGCTCCCCCACTGACGAGAGCCCACCCGAGCTGAGTGATCTCGGCTTGGCTTTGGTCAGTCTCATCCCCACCACGGCTGAATTGCCTCATGGGTATTTTACACGGGGCACAGGAGTAGAGCAGGCCCCAGGTGCTCCCATGTACTGGGACGGGGTCGGCTTCTGATGGCTTGGTTTTGTGCTTTTCGGAGGGAAATCTAGAAGAGATGGCTAGCCATTCCACAGAATCGTGTTCTCCCTCTCCCTCTGTGCCCTGTGTAGAAGTGCGTCTTTTGTAAGAAGCGGAGAAAACGGAATGCCGGCTGTTGTGTGCAGTGCTCCCACGGCCGCTGCCCCACTGCCTTCCACGTGAGCTGTGCCCAGGCTGCTGGGGTGATGATGCAGCCCGACGACTGGCCCTTTGTTGTCTTCATCACGTGCTTCCGCCACAGGATTCCCAATCTGGAGGTGAGAGGGCCAGTGAGAGAGTCCTTGACAGGTTTCTGGGCCTTTTCCTCTGCGTGTTGCCAGTTTATTACATCATCACATATCCTTGATGGAAAATGCTAATGAGTTAGCAATTAGCATATGGCTCAGCCTGACCCACTTCTTGCCGTGGCCTTCACAGTTCAGTGGTACTAATCAAGCCATGGCTTGGTTCTTTGGCTTACCTGTTTCCTTGCTAAAGTCTTGAGCATCCTCGCCCAAGGGCCCTGGAAGTGGCAAGAGCTGATACCTCACCTCTGACAGTCGGATATTTCCTACCACACAGGAGGGAGCTCACAGCTCCCTCAGAGGTGGCATGTGCAGCACATGTGGGGCCTGACCTGTAGAGTTCTGGAGGGGCCTGGGGGGGGGGCTGAGGAAGGAAAAGGGAGTTAGAGTGAACACTCAGGGGGGTGTCTAGGAACCTGGCAGGTCGTCATAGAAAGTGAGCAGCGCCCAAGGGGGAGGGAGGCCCTGGGCCGCCACATCGAAGGTTCCTTCTCTTTCTGAGTGAGGATAACTTCTGGAAGGTCATGATTGTGTGTTGTTTGTGTGCAGCTGTGCACATACATTGGAGTGCATGTGGGAAGCACAACAGCTTTTGGGAGTCGGTTCTCTCTTTCGGCCTTGTCGATGTAGCGTTTCTCGAATCTCCCACCCAGGCTAGCTGGCCACGTAGCTTCCAGGCGATTCTCCAGATGACACCTCTCACCTTGAAACAAGCATACTGTGATTTCACTGTGCCTGTCACAGGGGATGCCATTTGTTTTGTTTTGAGACAGAGTCTGTAGTCCTGGTTTTCTTAGAACTTACTATGCAGACCTTGGAGGCCTCAAACTCAGAGATCTGCCTGCCTCTATCTCCAAAAATCAGGGATTAAAGATGTGCTCCCCCACGGTTGGCTATGGTTTTTTTTTTTTTTTAAAGATTTATTTATTTTATATATGTAAGTACACTGTAGCTGTCTTCAGACACCCTAGAAGAAGGTGGCAGATGTCATTACGGATGGTTGTGAGCCACCATGTGGTTGCTGGGATTTGAACTCAGGACCTTTGGAAGAGCAGTTAGTGCTCTTAACCACTGAGCCATCTCTTCAGCCCAGCTGTGAGTTTTAAATGTGAGTTCCTAGGATTGACCTCAGATCTTTAGGCTTGGGCTGTAAGTAGTTTTCATGCTGAGCCACCGCACTGGCCCCTGAGGAGCCGCTGTGAGCAACCAGTAGGCAGCTTTGGGTAATGATGACAGCAAAGATCAGGCTATTTTCAGCAGGATGCTTCGACCCTTTCCATTTTCATTGAAAAATGAGCTGTGGCTATCCCCCACACAAGCTCTCTCACAGTGTGGCGTGGCGAGTCAAGAACTCAGGACAGAGCCAGGCCAGAGGAGGAACACTCCATGCTGCCATTTGGGAGCACAGAGCAGTCGTCTGGTAGAGTTGGCCTTTTGGCGGGGCAGGCAATGGTTTTGACTGAGTTTCACTCTGGGTCCCTTATGCTCTCTGTGCAGTCAGCTCTAACCTCAAGCCTGCACCCTGGCCCGTCTGTGTGGTTCTTGAGATTAGAGGTGGGCTTCGTTGCAGTTCCTCATGAAGGTGTGGATGAGACCACGGGACAGGCTGTGCTGGAGTCAAAGCCTGAGATAGCATCAAACTCTATTTGGTAGCTGGGAAACCTGAGCTTGGACATGAAACAAGGTGGCAGCCTTAGGATTATCTTCAGTATTATACCTGCAGATTGCTGGGGCCATGATGGAATTCACGCTGTTAGTGTTCTTTTATAATTCATTCTGCAAATGTTAGGTAAGCATATGCCACATCCCTGGCTCAGCTAGGAATTCACCAGTGCACAAGCTGCGGCAAGACCCTGTTAATGGGGCAGTTTGTTTGGAGCAGGATCTCAGTTCTTGTGCCCTTCTCCCGAGGGTAGAGCTAATGCCCAGGTAGTGATTGGGTAGTGATGTTCAGGGTCTAGGCCCCAGGGCACCAGCTAGTAACCCTCATGTAATATCATGAGGTACATCAAGTCAGGTCTAGCAAGTACACGGTATGTCTGAACATGAACGGTGCAGTGAGTAAAGTCAGTACAGGTCAGAGATGTGGAAGAGTAGCCTGTGAGGAATAGGATCAGTGAAGTGTGTAGTGAAGCATCTTGGGTAGAGGGAATGGCCGTACAAAGGCCCTGAGGTAGGAACATGAGTAGCACATGCGTTTGGTGAATAGTGAAGAGGCGTATGTGGAGCAGTGTCTGGGTACGGTTTGGCTGGACTTGAGCCATCACATCAAGGGCAGAGTCAGAATGAAAAGCGTTTGTGAGGTAGGGTATCAGCAGTGGCAAGGCCCTGTGAGGTAGGGTACCAGCAGTGGTGAGGCTCTGTGAAGTAGGGTACCACAGTGGCAAGGCCCTGTGAAGTAGGGTACCATGGTGGCAAGGCCCTGTGACGTAGGGTACCACAGTGGCAAGGCCCTGTTAATAGGGCAGTTTGTTTGGAGCAGGATCTCAGTTCTCATGCCCTTCTCCCAAGGGTAGAGCTAATGCCCAGGTAGCGGATTGTGTAGTGATGGTCAGGGTCTAGGGCCCAGGGCACCAGCTACTTATTAAGTCTATCCAGAAGGTATGACACATACCTGAGGTGTACACATTAGAATGTATTATTTGGTTAGTTTCAGGGAAATCATGAAGGGTAGTGAGTTCATAGGTTTTTGGATAAGATATACCACGGCTGAGGCAGAATATTGCTGTTAATCAGAGGAGCTCAGCGCTCACGTGAGTGGTTTATAGCTGGAGGGCAGGTGTCTGGAAAGGCCTGTTCTGCCTTCCATTTGTCTCGGCCTCTCTTTGGCCACTCTTCCTCCGTCCCCCATGGGGAGCTCATGGGAGCTGTGGTCAGGTCCCGGCTAACCCAGGCTGTGTGTTCCAGCGTGCTAAGGGAGCCCTGCTGAGCATCACGGCTGGCCAGAAGGTTATCAGCAAGCACAAGAACGGCCGCTTCTACCAGTGCGAGGTGGTCAGGCTCACCACCGAGACCTTCTACGAAGTCAACTTTGATGACGGCTCCTTCAGTGACAACCTCTACCCCGAGGACATAGTGGTAATGACTGAAAGTGGCTTCTGGGGGCACTGTGGGACGGGGGCATCTTCTGGGTACTGCCAGCTGGTGGCTGGGGCCTCTTTGCCTGCGCCTTGTCAGTTCCCAAACAGAAAGAAGCCTCTATTCCCAGGTTTCCTTTCAAGGAAGAGTGTACCTGCTGGGGTACTCGGCTTCCCTGAGACGTTCGGGGAGGCAGTGTTTCCTGCAGTCCACTGAAATATGCTTATATCTCAGACTAGATGATTTCTGATAGCATCTAGTTCAGGAAGCAAACCGACCCGTGCAGATACAGTTTCATTGCATTAAAGCTGTGCGATGCTTTAAAAGAACCATCCAACCGTTGTGTCTGCCATGCCTTCTCAGGGTGTGTATGTAGTTTGCTTTGGGCTCTTCACAGGTGAGGGCTTTGGAGCTACAGAGAAACTACCTAAAAGAGCTTTCTCACCACCTGAAACACGAGAGCCCTGCCTGGGCCTGAGCCGGGCTTTCCTGGCTCGCTGTACTGGACCGAGCTCAGATTCCCAGCCTTTGCCCTTCCTTTTCAGGTGCTAGCCATTGTGCCCAGCGTAGAAGGGCAAAGCCATTTCTTCCCTAATGATGCTTCATGCATTTATACTACATGAGCAACGCCATCACTAATTAACAGCATGTTAATTAGTGTCGTAGTTACTCTCTGTTGCTCTGACAAAACAGTATGACCATGGCAACTTATAAAAGAAAGCACTTAATTTGGGGCTTATGGTTTCAGAGTCCATGGTGTAAAGACATGGCAGCCGGAAGAGCTGAGAGCTCACATTGATCTACAAGTAGGACACAGGGGCGTGGGGGTGCGTGTGACGACACAGGTTCGCTCGCGCACAGACAGTTAAGAGTGTTTTGAAGTCTCAGAGCCCTCCCCCAGTGGACACCTTCTCCATCAAGGTTGTATCTCCTAATCTCCCCCATGTAGTTCCAGCAACGAAGGACTGAGGAGCCGAGGGGCCGCCCTCCTCCACACCACCGCAGGCAGTCACAGGCAGAGAGTGTCACTGTGCAGATGAGGATGGCCAGTGGCAGTGCCGCGGTCAGGGACTAGTAAGCTCTCAGGCAGACCTGGCGCTGTGCTGTACGTCAGTGTGTCTCCCTCATCACGCACCCACCCGCTGAGAAGTGTCGCGTGCTCTAACTCAGGACACTGCTCCTGTCTGAGTGCTTTTGGTTCTGAGAGATTTTTAAGCTCTCACAGAGCTTGTGTATTTATAAATTTTACCTATCAATAGTCATTCTGTTAGAAATTAAAACTAAGATTAGTTAATACCTTTCCAATATATGTATATGTGTGTCTGTGTCTGTGTGTGTGTGTCACACTGCCATATTTCTCCAGTTTTATGAATCTTTTTGACGTCAATTCTCCATTCACTCTGATTGGACATTGTTTTGATTAACGTAGAGGGCATGGCATTTGCCTATGAACCCAGCTCATAAGAGATTAAGGCCAGGGGCCTCTAGAGGTCAAATCTGGTCCTGATTACACAGTGAGTTTATGTCAAAGAAAAAAAAATGAAAAAGAAAAAAGAAAAATAGAAAAAAGGTGCAGAAAGAAACCCTGCCGTAGAATTGCAGTTGGATTGGAGGTAACATTTTCTTTTTTGAGGCAGTGTATCACCGTGTAGCCCTGGCTGCCTGGAACTCACAGAGATTCCCCTGTCCCTGGTCCCCTGAGAGGGACATTTTAGTAGCATTTCCGAGAGTTGAAATGAGGTTTTTTGGAACGGGGCATTGGAACTAGGACCTCAGCTGTGTCCGTGGAGCAGCTGCCCGGTCCTCTCACGCTTTTAAGATATGGAATAGCATTTATCTATAGCTGAGGCAGGCCTTGAACTCCTGAGCTTCCTGCCTCCTGACTGGTTGAGATTGCAGTCCTATGTTACTGGGTCTTGTTACTGGGACAATTTGATCTTTTAGCTTTTTAATGTAGCTCAGGAAGGCCTTGAACTTCTGTGTATTGGCAGCACAGGTGTATGCCACTATGCCTGACCAAGTAGCAGCTTTTAAAAAAAAAAAAAAAAAGTTATAAACAATGTGAAGTCCACTGAGCCTTATGTGAGACATACGTGAAGTCTGTCCGCCCGTCTCACTGAGGGTGGGTCTTGTGTCTGATTTGTTAAACTGTCTGCTGGTCATTCAGAAAACACTGCCATACTGGGCTGTGGCAATCTTTCCAAGTGATGCTAAAGTTTATTATAAATACATTTTTAAAAATCAAATTCACATCATTACCATCTCACTGGAAGAGTACATTCTGGAAAGGGCGGAGATGCCTTAGTGGGTAAAGGTTTTGTTTTGTGACTAAGCCTGAAGACCTGAGTGCAAACCGCAAGTCCCACATGTTAGAGATAACAGAGAGGTCCCCAGCTCTGGCAAGTCACCCTCTGTCCTCCACAGTGCACCATGGTACATGCACACGTGGATCACAGACATGGTTTAATTCTGAGAAGCTTTCTGTTCACAAGTAAGAGGACCACTTTTCCGGAATGCTAATTTTTGCTAAAAAAGTTGAGTTTTGTTATTAGCAATAGATAGAATTCCCATTTTCCTTGACGTAAGATGCTCTCTCCACATGTTTTAGGAAGGTGTCTGTCAAATACACACACGTCAGTAACTGGAGTTTATCACTCACTCTCTTCCCCCAAATAAAGCTGGTACTCTCTGTAGCCCAGGCTGGCCTGGGACTCAAAGATCCGACTATCTCCCGCCTCCCTAGTGCTGGGATCATGGATGTATGCTACCATGCCCAGCCCAAAGCTGGTATTCTCTTTTTATTTGTTTGGATTTGGTTTTTTTCGAGACAGGGTTTCTCTGTGTAGCCCTGGCTGTCCTGGAACTCACTCTGTAGACCAGGCTGGCCTCGAACTCAGAAATCCGCCTGCCTCTGCCTCCCAGAGTGCTGGGATTACAGGCGTGCGCCACCACTGCCTGGCTGGTATTCTCTTTTTAAAAGCGTATGTAATCACACAATTGCACAGGTCAAAAGTGATTTTCTTTCCATCTACTGGTGATTGAATCCAGGGCCTTAGAGACCTCCCACTGAACTACGCTCCCAGGTTAGACACTGGGATGAGTGGTTTTCTTCCACTCATCGCAGTACCTATAGCCTCACGTGTCTTACAGATACTCACATACATCACACAGCAGTAAAATACAGCCGTGAAGATACCCCTTGATTCATTACCACTCTGTGAAACCTGGCTTGGTATCCACAGTAGTAACGAACACAAGTAGAAACTGGGAAAGTTTGGTGTCTTTGATTTGCACACATGGCCTTTTTATATACATCATAGATTTTGTCGGAAATATCAACACGGTGAAAGGGCTATTGGTTTGTTTGTGTCTTGTTCTTATTTTTTTGTGGCTCTGGGCCCCAGGCCGGAGCTGCATCTCTAGGCATCTTTTGTCTGTTTCACAGCAGGTCACACCACTGAACTTCCCCCAGCTCCTGCCCATCTCGTGGGAGCCTCCTCTGCTGGGAGCTAGATGGTCCCTTCCTTTCTTCGCATTTTTCTATCTCAAAAGCACATGTCTAGACGGCACTCAAATGCAGTGCTAACATTCCTCCTTAGCAGAGCCCGGGGAAGCTTAAGCAGCCCAGTTGAGAGGACACGAGGATCGTGGCTTCGAACCCACCCCTGCTTCTGGGTTTACTACGTTTACTGACTTTATTGTACCTGACTGGGGCTTTTTGTTTGTTTGTTTGTTTGTTTGCTCGCCCACCTAGGGGAGCAGCGATTAGGGCAGATAGAAGGAGGCCGACCTCGGTTGACTTACTGTGGCTTTCAGCCCCGAGCTAGCTGCCTTTCCTGCAGCCTGGACAGGAGTCCTTCCCGAGTCATTGGCCCGTGTGGTTGGGTGGAGCTGTTCTTCACTCGCTTCTCTGCCCTTTCTGCAGAGTCAAGACTGTCTCCAGCTGGGGCCTCCCGCTGAAGGCGAAGTGGTTCAAGTCAGATGGACAGACGGCCAAGTCTATGGCGCTAAGTTCGTGGCCTCCCACCCCATCCAGATGTACCAGGTAGCCCAAGGTTCTCGAATGGGCATTTGAGGCGGGGAGGGTACTCCATTAATTTAGTGTTAACTCTTGGGCTTGTCTTTGTTCTTGAAAGAACTTGCCCGTCACTTTCAGCCGTTACAGATCGGGAGCCCTGGGGTGTCCACTTTGGGGTGCCTTCAGGCATGGCAGTCAGTACCTACATGGGAAATCATACTGCTGTGTCACCTTCCTCTAGCTGCTGGAAACTGCCACTGTGCATGCAGGTCCCGAGGGACTCTGGTACCCTAGCTAAAGGGCCTTTGCTTGCTTGTCAGGTGGAGTTTGAGGATGGCTCGCAGCTGGTGGTTAAGAGAGATGATGTGTACACACTGGATGAAGAGCTTCCTAAGAGAGTCAAGTCTAGACTGGTGAGTGAGCTGTCTGGGCCCTGAGCACCTGTCTTGAACATGGCAGAAACCTGTCCTTTTGATGCTTATTGTCCGTGTGGCCACAGAGTGATGATTTGCTTGCCTTTCCTTTGTAGTCAGTAGCTTCAGACATGCGCTTCAATGAGATTTTCACGGAGAAGGAAGTAAAGCAAGAAAAGAAAAGGCAACGGGTCATCAACTCGAGGTACCGGGAGGATTACATCGAGCCAGCCCTGTACCGGGCCATCATGGAGTAGAGTTTCCAGGATCTAAGAGGTTCCCAGCCATCAAGGCGAGAGCACTCTAGGGTTCCACACACAGCAGACACTTGGAACTCAGAAACTTAGGAAGTGAAGCTGTACACAGAAAAGGAATGACGCATCCGACCCATCACCTCCTCACTCCACCCTCGATGCATTCTGCCGTGAAAAGACAAGCCGGTTGTGGGCGCCTGGCGGCAGCTGCTCATCCCCAGCTGACTGACGGGCTGATGCTGGGATGCTGCAGCTACATCGGCGCCCAGTCCAAACGGGTCAGCTGTTCCTGCGGGGCAGATTGCTCTTCTTAGCCTAGGACTTGCTTCCTACCGCCCACCGGCACCAGCAAGGCAGAGAGGTGCTGGTGTTTGACCCAATCAATCCCCTTTTGTATTTATGTACGCGTGTGTGAGTGTGCACATGCACAAGTGTGTACCTGTGTGTGAGCGTGCGAGTGTACACCTGTGTGTTTGTGTGCTTGAGAATGTGTGTGTGGGTGTGCATGAGTGCGTGTGTGCTTGGTCAGGACTAGCTTCTGCCAGCCCCTGGGCTTCACTTTCTTCTTTGCCTCTGCAGGGCAAACAAAATGTGAAATTCTGCCCTCAGCCAAGCTGAGTAAGGGCCCTGGGGGATGGGTAGAGGTGGGCTGCCATCTGTCCCTCCCTGGACCGATTTCAAGAGAGAGCTGGCAAAGCTGCAGCATTGGAGCTGAGGGGCTGGCCGCCACCTCTGTCCAGCCTTGAAGTAGAACTCAGAGGCTGTGTACACGAGCCCACAAACTTCAGGCATGGAAGGAAGCCCCGTGGCACAGTGTTAGAGGGTGTGGGTGGGGACTGCCTTGAAGGGAGAATTTTAATGATGGAAACAGGCAGAGCCTGGTGGGTGATTTTTGTGCAGGGGAAAATTGCAGTTATGCAGGGGCTTATCTATGGGTTAGGATGAACTGGGGCCACTGAAGGCCAAGGGCCCGTGTAGCTAAGCCCTTGGTCAGGGGTGGGGCGGGGCTGGTTAAGGGTGGGGGGGTGGAACTAGAGGGCAACATTGAAGGGGTTAAACAGGTTTTTGCTCCTCTTGAATTTGTTTGCCTGGGCCCAATATTGGAGGGCTTCATACCTTGCTCTGTACACAGGAGTCAGATTTATAATACTTCCCCTTTTTTGTTACGTATGAACTCTATAAACCAAATTATTTTGAAAACTGGTGCATTACCTTGTCCTTAGCAATAAAATGGATTGAACAGAGGATTGACTGTGGTCTGCCCCCCCCATGGAGCCCAAGTGGCCCAGGGTCAGGCTGTGGAGCAGGGACTGGGAAGCTCTGGGACTGGGAAGTTCACTGAGGTGGGTGTCGACCTTCTGTGTTGGGCCAAGTGCTGAGGCCCGTGGGCATCCAGCGCATTGTGGCTCCTTTCCTAGAGAAGTTAACGGAAAGGATTGGACCACTGGAAAGGATTGGACCACTCAAGAGAGGTTTCACTTAAACCCCTCCTGATGTCATCAGTATCCTGGTATGCAAATTACTTTGCACCTGCATCAGAATTCCATTCATGTGGAACCAGGAGGGAGTATACTTTAGGTGTTTGAAAAGCAAGAGATACACTCTCTCCCCGTGGATTGCAGAAGCTGCTCTCTGCAATGCCTGTAGTTGGTGAGTGCTTTGCTTGAGGAAGACCCAGTCTTTGTCAAGAATAGGTCATCCTAGCTGGTGCAAGGCTTCTGCACAGCCTCCGTATTAGAGCTGGCCTCAGCTTTGTACCCCCGCCCCCATGCTAGACAATGTGTGTGCTATTCCTGCATCCTGGCAGCTACACTTAGTATTGGTTGTGGGGAAAGAGAGAAGAGTTTCAAAGATATTTTTTCAAAGCTAACTCCTTGGAGCCGAGGAAAGAAGGTTGCCCTCTATTCTTCACTCAGGAATTTTCAGGGGAAAATGGCCGGGGAAGCTAAGTATTGCTGAGCTTTCCTGGAAGAGAGGAAAACTTCATCTTCCCGGGGAACCCCTAGTTCCTCCCCAGGATTCTCGAGACCACAGCCTTGCTGAAGGACCAGATCATCTGTGCCTGGTGTAATCCCAGCTCTGTGGGAATTGAGGATTGAATTCAAGCCTTTGAATGTTTGAGGCAAACACTCTACTGCCAAGCTATATCCACTGACAGCCCTCTCTTCTTTTTTGTCCCTAAAGGTGGGCCCACTGTGGGATGGAGAGATGGTTTAGCCATTAAGAATACTTGCTTTTACAGAGAACTCAGGTTTAGTTGCCACTATCCACTTGGTAGCTTGCAACTGCCTGTAACTCCAGTTCCAGGGGCTCTGAGGCCTTCTGGGATACACAGGCACCAGAACATGCATTCATGCAGACACTAAAACACACACACAAAAATCAAAACCCAAAAAAGACACTGGGACCCACGAAGATGTTGAATCCTGCTTCAGTTTACAGAGTAGTTAAGTACATACCACCACCACTGTGATTAGCCAAGTCAATCATTCAAAAACATTTTTGGCCTATGTAATTATAAGAAAATTCCCAGTTCAAAAAAAAAAAAACAAAACTATGGGAATTTCCCAAGTCTTATAATACTGGCCTGTGGTTTTTGTTCTGGTGCTGGGGATGGCCTGGGGCTTTGAGCTTGCTAAACTTGAGACTTGGCTCTGCCTTAGGCAGTTCCTGGCCAGCGCAGTCTAGTCTGGGTTCATGACCGACCATAGCCAAAGACTTTTCTTTTTGCCAAAGCAGAAACATATGTCTCATATATCTTGTATAAGGTGCAGTGTTTGGATTGGCATCAGAGAGTGGCAAGTTATGTCCCCACCTCCTCTTTGGGGAAATTCTGTATTAAATTCTGCTTAGGATAATGCACTCAGCTGCAGGACGAGGGTACGGCCTCCTGAACTGGTGGATATGTGGGGTGGCTTTGTGGCCTATTTGCGACCTTTCTACGAGGTCAAGCCTGAACTTAGCTGGCCTCTTACGCTCACAGGATTGGGCAGGGCTTCGGGAGGCATTCTAGTGGGTACCACCAGCGGCCGGGTCTGACAGCAGAGCGGTGAGGACAGGAGACTTCCTCTGAGAACCAGAGGAGACCTGACCGCAGCCGGGCCGCCCCACGCACAGCAGCTCCACGAGGCGCTCCTCCCAAGCCCCAAGAACAGCCGGGGATGGGGAGGGGGGTGCACTCGGCCTCGGGCTTCCATTGGGTTTTCTGGGTCCGGGCCCGCCCACCCCTGCGGCGAAGCCTCGCATTGGTCTGCCCGGCGCCCCGCCCGGTTCCGGTGCGTCCATTGGCTGCCGATGCCCGACCCCCGGCGCGGCCGCCGAGGCGGACCGCAGGATTGGTGGTCCTGCCGCTGCGTCCCTACCATGGCGGCGCCCGTGCAGCCTGCCGCGTCCTGGGCTCCCTCTGGGGTCCCCTCGGCTGTCCCCTCTATTCACGCTGCAATTGCCTTCGCGCTCTGCGTGCGCCCTGGCGCCACCCGCCCCCGGCCTCCCTCTCCGCTGCGGTAAGGCCTGCCCTGCGTCCCCGACGCAGCTCTCGGCCGCCGCGCCCCTCCCCCGGACCAGACCGGCCCGAGCCGCGCTGGGGACCAAAGCCCGGGCCCGGGTGGGGGCCAGGCCTGCGGAGGGCCGTGCAAGCCGGGCCGAGCGCGCCGAGGTCACCTGTGTGCAGTGCCCCAGGGCGCGCGAGTCTGGGCACAGAGGAGGGTCACGGTCACCCGGGACCGGCTGTGGGACAAGCGCAAGAAAGTCCGGGGAAAGCCTAGCGGGAGTCACCAAGAGTAGCGGTTGTCATCTCTGCCTTCCCCGGGGCCAGATTCTCCTCGGAGCGACCGGGTCAGTTTGTCAAAGTACGTCTTCTCTTCTCGCTACCTTTTCTTCTGGAGTGTTTCCCCATTGTCTTCCCAGTGGTTTTGTTTGCGAGAGAAAAGCTTAGCTGGGATGACAGATTTGGTTAGGATATCCCACAGATGTGTTTAGACTCTTTTTTTATAGTAGCACCCATTTTTATGATTCCTCAATAAATTTCATTTTCGTTTGTTTCTCTCAAGTACAGGGAGGTGGTAAAACTGAGTCACTGTAATTAACCCAGGCAGGGAGTGACCGATGAAGGGAAACAACTGTTATCCCAGAAAGGACCTCTGAGAGGTCCTTTGAATTATTACTAGATAATGGACTATGAAGGTGGGAAAAACCATCAGATAGGTTCTCGACATGTAGCATAGTAGACATCATGACAATTCCAGTTGTGTCCCTAAACTTTGAATTAAAGACTCAGAGGATGGGCTGGTGAGATGGCTCAGCGGTTAAGAACACTGACTGTTCTTCCTAAGGTCCTGAGTTCAAATCCCAGCAACCACATGGTGGCTCACAACCATCTGTAAAATGAAATCTGACGCCCTCTCTGGTGTGTCTGAAGACAGCTACAGTGTACTTACATATAACAAATAAATAAATCTTAAAAAAAAAAAAAAAAGACTCAGAGGAATCAGAGCCTAGGGTGGTAGGGATACACCTGTAATAGCACTCAGAAGCTGAAGCAGGAGGATTGCTTCAGAGGCTAGCCTGGGCTACGTAGAACAGTACCTGGTTAACAAGAACTACATAGCATGACCCAGTCTCAAAATACTGAAGAAAGGAAAAGAAGAAAGTTTGGAGGATTAAAAATTGGAGTAAAACCTTATGACCAAATGGGAATTTCATATACTTTCAAAAGTAACAGTTTGAAATATAAAATGGTGTTAGTTGCTCCATTTCATAAATCTGATGTCTGTGGTTCCTAACAAGTAAGTTATTAATGATGAAACAAAGCAACTGTGTTCCTTGAGACTGGAGAGCTTGCTCCCCAGGCGAGCGAGTGCCCTGAACCGGACAATTCAAATATGGAAGCTGTTCTCTAGACCTGTGTAGGCTGTGGGAACGAAGCACACAAATGATGAACTTAAGGTATGGCCTCTAGAATTCCGAGAGGAGAAGCGAGTGTGTTTAAGGAAGGTTTCATGGCAGAACTGAAGTTTTTTGAGTTGAACTACCAAGAGTAGGAGGGCTGCCTGGAGGAGAACTGAGCCAATGAACATCCAGGATGCAGAAGGAAGATGGCAGAGGAGGACTCAATGCCTGTGTGTGTGTGTGTGTGTGTGTGTGTGTGTGTGTATGGCTCCAGGGCTTTCACAGCAGAAAAAGAAAAGGAGATGAGGTTATACAAAAGAAGTTGGAGGTTGGGGATGCAGTTCAGTTGGTAGGGTCCTTGTCTAGCATGCAGGGAGCCCTAGATTTGATCCTCTGTACCACGTAAAGCCAGGCCTGGCTCCTGTATGTTTTCCAATACTCTTTGCCTATAATCCTAACAAGTTTGGAGGTGGAGACAGGAAGATGAGAAGTTCAAGGTCATCTCTAACTACACAGTGAGCTTGAGGCTAGCCTAGGCCACTAGTGACCCTGTCTTAAACAAAAACAACCCAAAGGCAGGTTAGAGAAGCACCTTTGTCCTATGAGGATCAAAGGCTAAACCAATGATCATAAGGACCAGGACCTGGCAGGAAAGACACCTGGATGGATGTCACTTTTGCAGCTGCCTCGCTCCGCCACCACAGAGCTGGAGTCCATGTGGTGTCTTGTTGTCATTTACTAGCTTCGTGCTTTTAGAGACAGGTCCTAGGTCTGCAACCACACTGCGCTGACAGATTTCTTTCACCTCTTACAGTCATCACACAGGTTGGGGCCTGGGATTTCTGGGAATTGCCCCAGAATCCCCTAACATGTCTCCTCAGCCACCATCACAGATAGGCACGCCGATTCCCTGGCCTCCAGGGCTCTGGTTAGGCCCGAGGCGGCCTGGCATCGGCAGGTTATTGCCATACCCTTTGATATATTGCCCTTTCTGGGTCCCTTCATCCATGTGGCTTTGTGTTTTGTTTCTTGAACTCTGTGTATTTGCATGTGTTGGCTTTTTATGTCTTAAATGAGCCCTTAGTGCTCTGTTGTTACCCTGGCCCGTGTTTTATGACCGTTCCATACGGAACTTGCTCTGTAAAGCCCTCTGTATTTTTCCCTCCACTTAGATGAGCTGTCTCTCTGTAATTCTGGGGCTCTGCCTTTTGTATTTGTATTTGTTTGACTTCGGTTCTCTTGGGTGTGGTGTGTGGGTGGGTTTTGTTTGTGTGTTTGGTGTTTTTTCGAGGCAAGATCTTGTCTAACCCAGGCTGGCCTTGAACTCCCCCTTGACCCTCCATTTTAGACCAGACCTCGGGCAGCCTAGGTCAGCCTCAAACAGCTGAGGACTTGAACTCAGAATCTTCCTTTCCCCTCAGCTCTGCAGGCTTCAAAGTTTGCCTGTTTGCCTCACTACTACCTCTCACAATGCTAGACCTACTTTAAAAGAAAAGACACGACTGTCTTCCCTGTTGTCTGGCACAGTGTTTTTATATAGTTAGGTACTTGGTGTATGCATTTTATGTACAAAACAGTATTTTGATACAGGCAATACTATAGTTATTGTCTACTGCTCCTGCCCACTGTAATTACTGGTCACTGCTCTCTTGCAGCATACTCAAAAGCTATTCTAATTAAAAGGAAAAAGGGTGGGTGGGACTCTGGGGGAGGGGCTCTGTTGGTTGAGTGTTTGCTAGGCAGTTATGAGGCTCTGAGTTCCATGCCTGCATTTCATAAAGAGGGTATGGTAGGACATACTCGCAATCCCAGTGTTCTGGAGGTGGAGGCAGGAAGCCCAGGTGCTGAGGAGCCATCTGTTGTCTGTGCTGGTAAAGGCACTTGGTGTCGGCCTCACGACCGGGATTTGATTCCTGGAATAACCACGTTAGGAAAAAAAAAAAAAAAGAACTGATTCTCTGAGTGCCACGTGGGTGCTGTCTGGTGGGCAAACAAACCTAAAAGAGAGACAAAAGTTAAAAACAAAAAAGTTCAAGATCCTCAGCTGTTTGTGGAATTTGAGGCCAGCCTGGGCTACATGGGATCTTGTCTCTCCACTTCCACTCCCCTCAAAGAAAAGAAAATAGTCTTGAAGTAGGATAGCTACAAAAACATCCTTTGTGCAGTCAAAATATTTGTCATAAAAACCTGCAAGTAAATTGACCATAGGGGAGATTGCTTTACTGAGAGATCTGAAGCATTGGTTTGGGCAATTTAGAGTTAAAAAAAAAAAACAAAAAACTAAAGATTTTGGTGGCTTAACAGTACCTAAGTCGGCTTCCTGTTCACGTAGCCCGTTTACCGTGAGTGCCCAGAGAGCTCTGACTGTCACACATAATCAGGGATGGAGCCAGTTGGAAACTAGTGGGTGGTCAAGTGGGTACCAGCTTTTACAGCTTCCATTCTGTTGCTTCTCGGGTATCTCGCTGGTCAGAGAGGGGCATGTGGCCTTACCTAACTTTAAAGCAGGGTGGGGAATAGCAGACTTAGCTTATGACTAATGCACAAAGAGTTAAAGCTTTTTTTTTTTTTTTTTTTTTTGGCACTGACAGCTACTACATATCTGTATTAAATCACAGACCATTGAAGATCAGAGCGAGTAAGTCAGACGGGCACTAGAGGCAAGTATATAGATATCAGCAAGAAACAGAAGGGTGTGTTCAGGGCCAATACTCCATCAGAACCTGTTTAAATGCTCATAAGCCAAGGCTAGAAGTACAAGGGCAATAAATCACACCCCGATGATAATGCAGCCATTCCCTAGAGGATTACTATTTGCTAGCAGTCTGTTTTGTCTGGAGATAGTGTCTCACGGAGCTCTGGCTGGCCTGAAATCCTCTATGTAGCTGAGGATAACTTTGAATTCAGAATCCTCCTGTTTGTACCTCTCAAGTGCTATAGCATTCTGAGATGTTAGGAAGTACGCACCTGTACTACCCACTCAAGAACAGAGACAGAA
Source organism: Apodemus sylvaticus (assembly GCF_947179515.1). Classification (NCBI taxonomy): domain Eukaryota; kingdom Metazoa; phylum Chordata; class Mammalia; order Rodentia; family Muridae; genus Apodemus; species Apodemus sylvaticus. The sequence goes on along the minus strand of NC_067474.1, from coordinate 132,926,242 downwards.
GGATTAGAGTTTAAGGCTAGCCTCAGACGTCTCTCAAAATTAAGTAACAGCTAAGATGTAGCTTAATTGCTGAAGTACTTGCCTGGTGTGCACAGGGCTATGGGTGGGGTCAGTGCCTATCACTATGAACTGAGAGTATGGGATGTCTATTAACCTAGCATCCAGGTGGAGAGAGGCAGGGGTTCGAAGTCCCAGGAAGCCAACCTGGTATACATGAAACCCTGTGTAAAAACAAACAAACAAATAAGAAGAAATAATAAGTATAGTAAGTATCATATTTAAGTGTTTTCATTTATGAAGTCAGAAAGGGGAGGCAGAGTCAGGAGTCTCAAATTCAAGGATAGCCTGGGCTACATATGTGAGACCTTGTCCCAGAATTAAAAAAAAAAAAAGTCAAGAGTATAAAACTTTAAGATGCATTTAAGTGGTTTAATTGGATTTAAATGAGGCTTTAAACTTGGTACTTGGGCTTGCTTTTGATAAAGCTAAGTGTTGGTTGGAGCTCTGACTTGGGAGACAGAAGAGCTGACTTTCTGGCTTTGGGTCTTGGCTCTGTCACCATCACCTGTCTGACATTTAACAAGTTTTTTGTTTTGTTTTAATTTCTTGTGCTGGAGTTTAATCCCAGGATCTTGTTCATGCTGGGTAAGAGTGGTGCCACTGAACCACATCCCCATCTAGTGTCTTGTCCTGTCTTTTCCTTTTCGAAACAGTCTCAGTATGTAGACCACACTGGCCTCGGACTAAGAGAGCTCATGCTGAGCCTCCCAAGTGCTGGGATTAAAGGTGTGTGCCACCATATCCGGCTACTGTATGTGTTCTATTTTTACACGTACATGGTATTGAGCTGTGCTGGGCATTCTGTGCCACTCCAGCAGATTCTCCAGTCATTGCCTTGTATTCCTTAAACATGGCTTGGTGCGGCCTCGCCTCTAACATTGTAGCATTACAGATTGGAATGATACATCTCTGACTTGCTAAGCTAAACCAGCAGGTGTGGTACTATCAACTCTCTGTACCCATGAGTAACTTCCTAGACTCCCTGAGTGTACCTACCTCTGAGAATGTGCAACTCTCTTACTAAGAGAGTTTAGTATTTACATATAACCCCAGACCTGTGACTATGCCTCCGATACAGTGTGAATGCTCTGTAAACCCTTTTTGTGTTCCTGTCTTTGTCTACCTGTAGGGATTATAGGCTTGAACCACCCATAATACCTGGCTCAGACACAGTTTTTGCTTGTTTTTAAATATTTATTTATTTATTTTATGTATGTGAGTACACTGTCCCTCTCTTCACTCACTCCAGAAGCGGGCATCAGACCCCATTACTGGTGGTTGGGAGCCACCATGTGGTTGTTGGGAATTGAACTCAGGACCTCTGGAAGAGCAGTCAGTGTGCTCTTAACTGCTGAGCCATCTCTCCAACGCCTCAGACACGTTTTTGTTTGCTTGTTTGTTTGTTTTGTTTTGTTTTTTTTTAACCCAGGGTCTCTAGTCCAGGCTGTCCTATAATTCATTATATCGCTGAGGATAAATTTGAACTTCTTATTCTTCTGCTTCTTCCTGGATGCTGAGCAGGCGTATACCACATGGCCATCAAACATAACTTATTCACAAATTTGTGATTCTGTGTGTGTGATTCTGTGTGTGTGTGTGTGTGTGTGAGTGTGTGTGTGTGAGTGTGTTTGTGTGTGTGTGTGTGAGTGTGAACACAGGTATCTGCAGAGATGAGAGTGTCCATGAAGCTGGAGCTACAGGAGCTTTTCAGCTCCCTAGTCTGGGTACTGAGAACTGTATTCAAGTCCTGCAGGAAATACAGTATTTTAGAATTTTATTTATATATATTATTATTTGTGTGCATGGGGGGGTGCCAATAGCGTGTGTGTGGAGCTCAGAGAATAATTTTGTGGGTTGATTCTCTTCCTCCACTTTTATGTAGGTTCTGGGGATAGAACTTGGTCCCTTTAGCTTGCACAGTAAATACTTTTATCTGCTCAGCCACCTCTCCGGATTCCCAGACATAGAATGTGGAACAGGCAAAGGTGGAGGGTTGGCCACCTTAGAACAGGGCTGAGCTGAGAGTTTTGTAGCTGTCTTAAGGGGGCTAGGTGTCAGATTGAGAATTAAGTTATGGCTTTTTAGAGAAATTAATACCTAATTAAAGTCTTTATTAACCAGCAGTCATTAGCTAGGTGGATGTGGGTTTAGAGGGCTTTTCACACAGGAAACAGTGTATCCCCAGGCCCAGAGACCCAAGAACATGGCTACATCCTGAGGCCACTTTAAGGTAGGAGTGCAGGATGTCTTCAGTCGGTGGGGCAATGAAGTAAGAGTCAGTCAAGAAGATTGAGCTAAAGCTTCAAGGTGATTAGGGGCCAGGAAAGGACTGGCCAGTGGGAAATGACATTATCAGCTTTGCCTTTCAGGAGGATCACTGGAAGGAGGAGGGAGGAGAGAGGAGGGTGATGATCTTGATGCAGAAAGCTCTGAGGTTTACAGCCACAGTCCCAAGCCTACTACTAGTCATAAAAGATTTATAGATGAGATTACAGTGAGGTAAGAGAGAGGAAGGATACTAGAGGCTGATACCGTCAGGTGCCAGGTGCAGTCCGTGGCCTACGGAAGCGCAGATAAGAGCCAGTGGAGCTGTTGGCGTACAGTCAGCTTCGCCAGTTTCTAACGTATGACCTTGGGAGGGCTGCAAACCTCTTGTGTCTTCCTGATTTCCAGATTTGAAAATTAGAGATAAAATTTGTTACCCTCCACAGTTACTGTGATGATCATCATAGAATAAAAGGTAAAGGGCCTGGGCCTGTGCTGTTAGATGTGTAAGGATCTCTGACTGACTGACTGACTGACTGTCTGTCAGTCTCTGTCTCTCTTGTAGGTATGAATGTGTATGTGTGTGGTGGAGGCACGAACATGTTGTGGCTGCATGAAGAAGCTGGATATTGTTCCTTAGGAGCTGTCCACATTGCTTTCTTTTGAGAGGTGGTCTTTCCCTGACCTAGGGCCCTCTGAGTAAGCTAGGCTGACTGGCCACCGACTCCATCGCTGGGATTACAAGCTTACACTAGTACAGTCTGGCTTTTATGGATCCTGAGGAATTCAGCTCAGGTCCTGCTATGTGGCAAGCATTTTACCAGCTGAGCCATGCCCACAGTCCTATAAAGAATGTCTTGCAATAAAAATTATGATTTTGCTGTTCCTAACATTTAATGCATATTACGTCAGCCGTGGTAGTGATCATTTGCCTTAAGTTCCCTTCACCAAAGATAACCACCGCCTGCTTCATGTTTTGTTTTGTTTTTGGTAATGTCTTTTCAGTGATTGATGAAGCTTGTATGGGAGCGTTAGGCATAAGGGAATTTATTCTGACATTAAGAAGAGAGAATTGATATGAGGCTCATACCAATTAAAACAGTGTTTGAGTGCTCACTGATTCCGTTCCCACTGCTCACGGGGATGCGACCTCATGTGCAGCACGCGGTGAGCTACCGATGGTGACATGATGCTGGGTGCCAACGCCTTGGCTTCTTGCTCTGTCTGTTCTTGCTGACGTCTTTTCCCTTGAGATTTTATTCTCCTTCTGCCTTCTGAAGAGTTTTGTTTTTTGTTTTTTTAATTAGGGTTTAATTTGGATTTTTTTCTGTCAGCTTCCTCTCCAGCTGTCCCTGCTGAGCATCAGTTGCTTTCTGAACCCTGCAGAGTTTGTTGTATTTTGTCCTGATGACTCTTTATCTGTTGCCTGTCAGTACCGATCACTGTATCAGTTCATCGCTCTTACCTTCATGTCAGGCTTTCTCGAAAATAATGATAAAGTGGCATATTCATATGCATTGTTGTGGTTTCAAGACAGGATCTCTCTGTGTAGCCCTGGCTGTCCTGGAACTCACTCTGTAGACCAGGCTGGCCTCGAACTTACAATATCTTCCTGACTCTGCCCCCTCTAACTGTTGGCATTAAAGGTGTGTGCCACCATGCCTACCAACCTTGTGTTATGAGTGCATGCATGTGTTCATGTGTTTGAGTACAGGCATGTGGATGCCAGAGGACAGCCTCACATGTCAACCCTCACCATTCATTCCGTTTGAGACAGGATGTCTGTTGTCAGCTATGCCAGGTTTGCTGACCTAGGAGCACTGGGATTCCAGGCTGGTGTGCTACTGCGCCTCACTTTCACATGGGCTCAGGGGATTTGAACTCAGGTCTCTACACTTGCATGGCTAATGCTTTCCTCACTGAGCCAACTTCCTACCTGAAGTGTATTGTATGTGTATATATGTGTGCTTCAGTTCATGCCTGTGTGTGTGCAGGAAGCCAAAGGTCAGCTTTAGTTGTTCCTCAGAAATCATTACCTTGTTTTTGCTTGTTTGTTCTTGTTTTGTGTGTTGTGTTGTATTGTAGGGTGTGTGTGTGTGTGTGTGTGTGTGTGTGTGTGTGAGAGAGAGAGAGAGAGAAAGAGAGAGATCACTAACCTGGAACTTAGCGATTAGGCTAGGCTGATTGGTGGTGAGCCCCAAGGATGTACAGGAGTCCACCTATCTCTCCCTGCCCCCTCCCTCCACTGCTGGGGTTACAGTGCTCGGGAGGTGCACGCCCACTGAGTTATCGCCCAGCCCCTTTGTTTAGAAAGTCAAGACTAGTGAAAGCCTGTAACCAAGTGTCACAGAGAGGGCTGGCTTCAGGATCTCCTTAACAGTTAAAACTATTAAATACTCCCACAGGATGTGCATCTCCATGAGTTTTGCTGATTAATTATTTACTGTATTAGATATAGGGAATGCATTAAAATTTACCAGAGGGATGGTGAGATGGCTTACTGGGTTGTCCCCTGACCCCCCCATCTCTCTCTCCCTCCTCACACACACAAATAAATCATTTTTAAAAAGTTATTAGCTATTAAGAAAACTTTAGATCACAAGAATACACAGGCATGTTTTCCAATAGTTGTGAGAGCAGTTGTATTATATGTCATACTGTGTGGTCCCAAGACACTTTGCCACATACTTATGAGAGAGTGGCTGTGAACGAAGAATAGTATCTTAGAGTAATTGTGTAAATAGAGTCCCTGAAAAGTTCTGGGGTCACAGGTCCTTGGAATACACTTTGAGAATTGTTTCTGTGTGTGTGTGTGTGTGTGGTGTGTAGTGTGTATGATGTGTGTGTATATAAAGTGTGTGTGGTGTGTATATTTGTGTGTGTAGATAGTGTATGATGTGTATATTTGTGTGCATTGAATGTGTGTATACAGAACATGTGTGGTATGTGTGTATAGAGTGTTTGGTATCTGTTTGATATATATATAGTGTGTGTGGTGTGTATAGAGTGTATGTGTATGTATTTTTGTGTGTGTGAGATGTTTAGGTATGTGTGGTGTGTGTGTATACACAGAATGTATGTGTGTTGTGTGTGTATAGAGTGTGTGTATGTGTGTATAGTGTATATGTGTGTGTGTAGTAGTGTGGTGTGTGTATAGTGTAGTGTGTGTGTGTGTGTGATGTGTATAGAGTGTGTATGTATGTGTGTAGTGTGGTGTGTTCAGTATGTGTATGTGAAGCTGAGAGTGCTTATATGATGTTTTTTATGTGCTTCTGCTAACAAAGTAACAAGAATGGTAGGGTTGATAAACTAAATCTTCTCTCAGATGCACCCAGCGGGTTTCCTGTGAAGAAAGCTAATCTCTAGCCTTTGCTGAGACAGGTGCTTTGTCTTAGAAGGGCAGGTGTGTGCACTCCTGGCATATCAGGTGGGTCACATGGTCTGGAAACTAGGAAAACCAATAATCCCATGGAGGGAAGACAGCATAAGCGCCAGCTAAGTTCTCGGGGATTTGTAAGAAGCTGTCCGGATGCTGGCTGACCAAGTCTGTGGTGTCCCCGTATTCACTGTCACATGTGGTGATGATCCTGCTTTGTGCATCTGATTGTTCCGCACTCGCTCACATCCACCTCGGTGTCGTTTACTACTGCATGGACAGTTACAATAGGAAGTGACGTGTCCCACCTCTCACCTGTGCAGCCCTCACTAATGAACCACGGGAGACAGTGCCAGCGAAGTGAAAGGTTGGGTGAATTTCTACAAAGGCAGAGTTTTGCTGGATCACTTTGAGCACCCCTGGAGATGCACCCTTTGGAGGCAGGTGGCCCGTGAGACTATGGTGGCCACATGTTGGTCTTGGCACAGTTCTGTCCTGTGTCCTCGGGTTGAGGTTTGAGCATGTTTCCCTACATAATCCCGTAGCGGTCCCTTACTGCCAGCCGGAGAAAGCTCGCATTCCCCTGCAGGGTTACGGTACCAGCTTCCCAGGCTCAGGCTAGTCCAGGCATCACCTCTTGGAAGCGACGGCCATTAATTACCGCCATCCCATAATGTCTGAGCCTTGTTTGTTCAGCAGCTTCACAGCGGTTGGCAGCAGTTATCCCTGCGCAGGTAAATAATGGCTTTGTTTGCCCTGATAAGATAGCAGGCTTCCAGCGTGGCTGTCCTCAATCCTGAGGCACGGCGGTTCGTCTTCACTCACTCTGTGCTTCTAAGGCAGGCTCTCTGTGCAGCCCTGGCTGGCCCAGAATTCATTATACAGAGGAGACTCGCTTGGATTCCTAGAGACCCGCCTGCCTCTGGCTCCCGAGGACTGGCCACTATTGTTTCTTTTTTTGCTTTTTGTTTGTTTTAAAAGATGTATGTGTAAACAATCTGGAGCCACTGCATAGGCTTAAACATACAGGTCTTAGAGAAGGAGCCAGAAGGAGCTTCTCCCTCACATTTACAACCATAGACTGTTCAGGACATGTAAGCGTAGAATGGTCAGGGCTGTTCTTAGAGAGGACCCAGGTTTGGTTCCCAGCACTCACATCAAGTGTACCTCCAGTTCCAGGGCATCTGTCTGATGCTTCTGACCTCTGCCAGCACCCGCACCCACCCATGTGCATACCCCACCCCCAGATACACAGTTAAAAATAAATCTATACATATAGATGCAAGAACGGCAGGGCTAGTGGGACTCATTAAATCTGAGGCTGTCCCATGGCTTCAGTTTGGGGTTTGTGACAGAGAGCATTGCATTCTCTTTATGGGCCCTCTTGTGTTTTCCCTAGTGTTTTTCTCTCACTGGAGACAAGCTAGCCTTGGCTCTGAGTGCTTTTTCTCCTCACCTATGTTTCCAGTCTGGGTTACACGTTCTGCATCTGCATGCAACAGCGAACTGGCCTGTAGGGGTCACAGCCATGTTCCTTCAGTTACATATGTTAGCAGCTGCTTTTGAGCTATAGTGTGGTTTCCTGTTTTCTGGGCATACTGCATTTCCCAGCCTGACTTTCCACAAGACCCCTACCCCTCTATTTCAGGCGGGCCACTTAGCTTTCTGGTTGTTCTCGTAGAAGTCACCTTTCCTAATAAAAATTATGTATACAACTTTTTCCTCTGAACACCACTGAGACAAACAGTATATACATACACACACACACACACACACACACACACACACATATTAAGACCATACCTTAACAGCTTCTTTCTGAAGACTCCCAGCTCCCTCCAGTAAAAGTGATGATGAATTCACCTGTGCAAAACCAAAAATTTTCTTTCTGTGGATTTTCGCTCCCCATATCCTTCCCAGTCTCCAAAAAGCTGTGCAGCTACAGGCACGAGCCCCTTCTTTCAGCCTTTCCTAACTCCTAGCAAGCATGAGCAATGTATAGTGCATGTTATGATTGCATGTGTATGTGTGGGGTGTGTGTGTTAATGCCGGTGGGCCAGTGGGCATAACTGTGGTACCTGTCCGCACTTCAGAGGACAACCTTTGAGAGTTGGTTCTCCCTCCCCTTCCACTGCAGGATCTGGGCATCTAACTCAGGTTGTCAGGCTGTAAGCCTTAATCATAAGTGTCTAGCCACTGAGCCACCTCCCTTGGCCTGTTCCCCAACCCCTGCTTTTAAAGATTTATTTTATCTTTTATTTTCCAAGTATGTGTATGTGCCTGCCTGCCTGCATGTATGTATATAATGTATGCATGTACACTGCATTTGTGGCTGGTTCCACTGTGGATCATAAGAGGGCATCGAATCCCAGGAACTGGATTTAGAGATGGCTATAAGCTACCATGCTGGGAATTGAACTTGGGACCCCGGGAAGAACAGCCAGTGCTCTTAATTGCTGAGCCATCTCTCCAGCCCGTGTTCAACTTATTGATCCGGCAGCATGACTCATCTACAAAGTTCATGCTTGAGAACTACATAGTCGGGTCACCAAGAAAGTTGCAGTACCTCCTAGAATGTTTTAAATAATAGTCTAAATGTGTTGGGCCAACATACCCTGAGAATGTGATTGGCAATAACATATTTTCCATCTTTACTCTTCCGTTTCCTTTGTTGTTGTTAGTTTTTTTGTTTTGTTTTTTGGTTTTTTGTTTTTTTGGTTTTTTTTCAAGACAGGGTTTCCCTATGTAGCCCTGGCTGTCCTGGAACTGATGCTGTAGACCAGGCTGTCCTTGAACTCAGAAATCCGCCTGCCTCTGCCTCCCAAGTGCTAGGATTAAAGGCGCGCGCCACCACTGCCCGGCTGTTGTTAGTTTTTAATTACACTTCTTTACCTGCTTCTGTGTGTGTAGGGGGAACTCAGGTACCGATAGCCTGGCTCTCTGCCCTGCGTGAGCGCTGGGGATGGAACTCAGGAGGTTGACAAGTGCCTTCACTCGCTGAGCCATGGCCCCTGGTTCCTGGTTTTAAAAACTCTATAATTTCTGTTCAGGAAGTCACTGTGGGGCTGGGACCAGTGAGGAGAAAGACCCCTCATGGCAACTGGAACAGGCAAATCGATTACCTATATCATATTTATTTCTTGTGTATGTCTGCGAACATGTATGTGCCTGATGCCCAAAGAGGCCAGAAGAGAGTGTCAGATCTCCTGGAGTTGGAGTTACAGGTGAGCCTTCATGTGAGTGCTGGGAACTGAAAGAACAGCCAGTGCTCTTAAACTCTGAGTCACATCTCCAGCCACCAGCAAAGTTTAGTATAAGGGTCATTAACTGAAAGAGCTGGAATGCTGTGGGATTGCCTAGTGAGAAGTAAATGAACTGCAGGTGGACCAGTGGCAGCATCGGGAACCAGCAGCGGCTCCAGCAGCGAGATGCTACAGCAGCGAGATGTTACAGCAGCGAGATGTTACAGCAGCGAGATGCTACAGCAGCGAGATGTTATAGCAGCGAGAAGTTACAGCAGCGAGATGTTACAGCAGCGAGATGTTACAGCAGCAAGATGCTACAGCAGCGAGATGTTACAGCAGCGAGATGTTATAGCAGCGAGAAGTTACAGCAGCGAGATGCTACAGCAGCGAGATGTTACAGCAGCGAGATGTTACAGCAGCAAGATGCTACAGCGAGAAGTTACAGCAGCGAGATGCTACAGCAGCGAGATGTTACAGCAGCGAGATGTTACAGCAGCGAGATGTTACAGCAGCAAGATGCTACAGCAGCGAGATGTTACAGCAGCGAGATGTTATAGCAGCGAGAAGTTACAGCAGCGAGATGCTACAGCAGCGAGATGTTATAGCAGCGAGAAGTTACAGCAGCGAGATGTTACAGCAGCGAGATGTTACAGCAGCGAGATGTTACAGCAGCGAGATGTTACAGCAGCGAGATGTTACAGCAGCGAGATGCTACAGCAGCGAGATGTTACAGCAGCGAGATGTTACAGCAGCGAGATGTTACAGCAGCGATGCTACAGCAGCGAGATGTTACAGCAGCGAGATGTTACAGCAGCAAGATGCTACAGCAGCAAGATGTTACAGCAGCGAGATGTTACAGCAGCGAGATGTCACAGCAGCGAGATGCTACAGCAGCGAGAAACAGCTCCTACTCACTCGGAGGCTGTGTTGGGGCAGGTGTCGAGAGATTAGAACTCTGCAGCGCTGGTACTGGGGGCATCACTGTGGAAAACACTGACATTTCCTAGTCAAACACAGTTCATGTCTGGCTCAGGCATACACCATTCTGAGGCCTATTTACCCCAAAGTCTATCTCCATGAACAGTTAGAAAGCTATGTCTATGTGAAAATTTATAGTTGAATGTTGGTGGCACCATTATTCAAACCAAAAGAAGAAAGACCTCAAATATCTACCATGATGGACAGGTAGATATGATACGGTACATCCATATAGGGGAGTATTACCTGGCAATAAAAAGCAATAGGCGTTGATATGTGTCACAGCAATCAAGAACCTCAAACTCGTTGTTAATTGGTAGAGGCCAACCACAAATACCCACGTATTGCATGATTTTGTTTTTATGAAATTCAAGAATAGGCAGGCATATCCCTAAAGATGGAAAGTGGATTAGAGCTGGAGCAACAAGAGATTCCATAAGATGGTGTCAGCTAAGCGATGCCTTTTCTATACCAGTGAGCACATCTGAGAAATGACTATAGTGGTCTGTACAACTCAATGAGTGTTGTATTCTTTGTTGTTGTTGTTTGAGACAGAGTGTCCCTCTAGCTCTGGCTCTCAGGAACTTGTTCTGTAGATCGGTTGGCCTTGAACTCAGAGACCCTCCTATCGTTGCCTTGTGAGTGCTAAGATTCAAGGTGCGTGCCACCACGCCCAGCATTTGTGAGTATTTTAAGAGGCACTCAATCATATACTCTTTAAAATGTTTAATTCTTTTTTTTTAATTATGTATGTATGTATGTATCAGTTTGTGCATGTGTGTGAAGATATCTGTGGAGGCCAGAGGCATCATATTTGCTGTAAATAGAATTACAGGAGGTTGTAAACCACCTAACATGGGTACTGGGAACTGAACTCAGGTCCTTTGGAATAGCAGACTGCTCTTAACTGCTGAACCATCTTTCTAGCTTCAGTCCAGTGTATGTGTGTGTGTGTGTGTGTGTGTGTGTGTGTGTATGTATGTATGCAGAGACCAGAAGATGGCCATAGATCCCGAGAAATCAGTTATTTTTGAGACAGGGTCTCACTATATAGTTCTAACTGTCCTGTAATTCCCTACATAGACCAGGCTGGCCTCAAATTCAAGACGTCTCCGTACCTCTGCCTCCTGAGTGCTGGTATTAAAGACATGCAGTAACATGCCCGTCCTCTAAAGAGCTGGAGTTAAAAGCACTTGGGGCAATGCCTGTTGTTTTGTAGGGGTTGGAATTTAAGTTCTCATGATTGCACAGGCAGCATTCCTAGCCATAGCTCTCGAGCCCCTGAATTACTTACTCTCAATGGGTAAAGTACATGATTTACGTTTGGTTGGTTTTTTTTTTTTTTTTTTTTTTGGATTTGGTTTTTTCGAGACAGGGTTTCTCTGTGTAGCCCTGGCTGTCCTGGAACTCACCCTGTAGACCAGGCTGGCCTCGAACTCAGAAATCTGCCTGCCTCTGCCTCCCACAGTGCTAGGACTACAGGCGTGCGCCACCACTGCCCGGCAAGTACATGATTTATGAATGATTTATGAAGGATATCTCAAGTGCTTTTAAAAAGTAAGGAGTGTGCCGGGCAGTGGTGGCGCATGACTTTATTCCCAGCACTTGGGTGGCAGAGGCAGGAGGACTTCTGAGTTTAAGGCCAGCCTGGTTTACAGAGTGAGTTCCAGGACAGCTAGGGCTACACAGAGAAACCCTGTCTTGAATCTCCCCCCCCCCCCCCCAAAGTAAAGAGTGGGACCAGTGAGCTTGCTCAGCAGGTACGGGCCTTGAAGACCAGCTGCTGCTCTGAGCTCAGTCCCTGGGCCACAGGGTAGAGGAGGAACTGACTCTTAGTTGTCTTCCAGCTTCTCCATCTCTTGAGTTCATCATTCACACACACATGCACATGTCTGTTGTTTTGTTTTTTAAGAATAACTAGTATAAAAATGAATCATAATTAGGAATTAATGGATAAATCTGTAACCGTCCTAGTAGGTAGCTGGGTACTTAGGGTGCTCTTGGATTTTAAATTCCCTTTGTTGAAATGGGAAGGGGAGTAGGCTGGGGTGGTGGTGGGACTGGAAAGGTTACTCAGGTGATACGAGCACCGACTGAAGTCCCAGGGACCTGGGTTTGGTTCCCAGTGCCCTTAGGGTGGCTCACAACCATCTGTAGCTTGGATTCCAGAGGATCCAGGGCCCTCTTGATGCCCACAGCACTGGGCATGCACATGGTATACAGACATGCATGCAGACAAAACGCAGATGTGCATTGTAAACGAGAATTCTCCTTGCTGATCTCCAGCCTGTCCTTGATGCCTTCGCCATAAGGTTTGGAGGGGCCAGTTTGACTAGCAGTGACCTCTTAACCTGTTTGCTTGGTTGCTGCTCAGACCGTGTGTACCTCTTGTGACTTCTGCTTGTTTTGATTTGTTCAGGGAGCCCTTCAGACTGCGTTTCATCTTTTCTTTAATCAGTCGCAGCCTTTATTGACCCTCACTGTATTCTCAGGCGAGTCCACTTTCTCTCCCATATTTCTTCTTATCGGTTCTGGTGTTGCCCTCAGCTCTGTGTCCCTTGTGCCATCCTCTCCACCCCCTGCTGATTTGACTATAATGTCCTCATTGTTTTATAGCTAGTGATGGTTAATCTAGATCACCAACTTGATTGAGCTGAGAAAGACCTAGTTAGTAAAATGAATTTCTGGGTGTGTCTGTGAGAGTGTTCAAAGAGGATTAGGCCTAGCACACTCCACCAACTATGGATTGCTGGATTCAGGTTGTGAGTAGTCCGTTGGGATGTAGGGCTGTGAAAGGTGGGGCCTGGATGGAGGAAGTGTGGCTCCTGTTACTGCTCTGCCCACCCTGCTACTCCCTAAGTGAATCACCTCCACAGCACTCCACACTCCGCTGCAGTGCCCAGCCTTCCTGCTTAAAGCCGGCAAACCCAGAGATGGAGGTCTGGTGGCCCTGGCCGATGCCTCTGAAATCGTGAACAGGAGAAAGACAGCCTTTCTTGTCTTTGCTTCCCTCAGGCGTTTGGCCATAGCAACCTGAAGGTAATTGCATATAGTATCCCCCTCCCCCCCACCACGCTCTTTCTTTGTCCTCTGCCCCTGGTGCCTGTTTTTAAAAAGCCATTTTGGGGGAGGGGAGGCGAGACTGACTTCTTGCTGGAGATGGAACCCATCTCTCTGTACCCGCTGCCTTGGAAACACTCTGCACCTAAGCCTCACCTTGAGAGCTCTTGGTACATCTCCGTGCTGATCTTGATAATGGTCTTTGCTGGATCCTGGCTTTTTTCCCTGTACTTTCCGTGATTTGCCTTCATGACTTCCCTGTTCTTTCCCCTTCCTTTGAAGTGTTTTTACGTAGCCCGTGTATGAACCATCTCTTCACTGCTTTGATCTCTCTGTTTATTTGAAACTCGGTCTCACTATGTAGCCCTGGCTGGCCTGGAACTCACTATGTGGATCAGGTTGGCCATCAACTCTGCCACCTGAGTGCTGGGGTTAAAGGCATGTGCTACTGCTTGGCTCCGTTCCTGTTCTGATGCAGCTCCTGTCAGTATCTCCCTATTTCTGTCTTTGGTGCTGGGAATTTGAACCCAGAACCCTGTGCTCTGCCCCCTCCTTACCTAGAGAGGGGCTGCAGCCCGAGTGGAGCCAGGTCATCTGAACTAGAGTCCTGCTATGCAGTATCTTGAATTGCTGTGTGCTTGGATTTCTTCACTGTGAACTGCAGATGATAAATTCATAGACCTGATAAGCAGAACTAATAAATTTACTCAGATAAAACTCTTAGAGCAGTGTCTGGTCCACAGTAAGTGCTATGTGAACCTCAGCACTATTAATTATTTTATTGCTTGTGATTAAAACAAACACAGTTCTGAGTAGAATAATTTCATATATACTAACTGTTTAAATCTACTCAGTCAAGCAATAAATTCTGAATAGCTTAGATATTCAGCAAAAATGCTGTTGCTGTTTAGGAACTGATAAACTTCTCAGGAACTGGTTTGGGAAGCTGGCTAATAAATTGTATGTGATAACTTCCAATTAGCTTGCTTACAAATTTTCTGCAGGAGATTGCCCTAGAAGTGCCTTGTGGCTCTGTACGGTGGCATTCCTGTCCTTATTAGCTGACAGCCAAGGGTCTGCGGCACTGGCACTGCCATTCTGGGTGCTTAGTCCAGAGAATAATCAACTGGACTGTTTCAGAAATGGATCGGGTGCAGTTTCTTTCAGCCAGTCCAGACTTTTGTATAACTTTTCTTCCTGTGGCTCATTAAGGCAATCTAGTTTTCAGTGGTCTGGCTGACTCTTTTAAAGCATGCTGTAACCCACTAAGTCATCAGGCATTTCACAGATGAGTTTTTAAACACGTACCAGGGCATAGTGGCATACAAAACAGCAATTTTCTCTGCCTGAGTGAGCCAGAGTCTAAATGCTAGGTGATTATACTTACCAGCTGTAAACGCACTGTGAAAGGGACAGGCTGCACGGGCGGGGAGCATCCAGCAGCGAGCCTCTGCCTAAAACGTGAGGCAGGTAACAGCTCTCGTGTAAAAAATCCAACTCTCAGATAAGAGTGGAGAGTGAGTAGTGGCTGGAGAAGGGGGCTGGCCAAACAGTTTCAGCCATGGCTGCAGATTGGTTCCCAGCATCCACAGCACAAGTATATAAATAAAAAGAAATCTTTTTTTTTTTTTTTTTTAAAAAGAGGCCCATCTAGGGTTATACAGTGAGACCCCATCCCAGAACAAGGGGGAAGCAGAGGTTTCAGCTTGACCTCGGGTGAGAACGGTACACTACAAACAAGTTACTTGTTGGGAAAGGAGGCTTGTGGAGGGGACTTGGGGTGATGCGGGTGGGAAGAGCGCTAGGGGAGCCTGGAATACTGCGTGGGGACGTAGCCTAGGGGAGTGGGGAGTTTGTGCCTGGAGGGAATCATATTGGCTATTGTGTGTGAGAGTTGGGATGGTGGGGGTGGAGGCCACAGGTTTCTATGAGGCTATAGAACGGAAAATTATAGTGGGCTGGGAACAGGGCAATATAGTCTCCTCAATGGGATGGGTGGAGTGGAGGCTTCCAGGTATAGCCAGAAGGTAAAGTTCCTAAGGCTTGTCTGACGAGGGTTGGGTGTGTAGAGCATCGTTACAGGATTTCTGAGCAGCTCCTGTGGTATGTGGACCTTTCCAGAGGTGAGCAACTGTCTCTCCATCCCTGATAAGGCGCTGACCACAGACCAAAGTACAGTTCCACCAGAGTCCAGCATGGTGAATCAATGAGTTTATTAGGCTCATTTCCAGCGAATGAGGGAGAGGTTACCTACAGGAGTATTGTTCCCCTGTAACACCCACCCCACCTCAGAGTGGAATAATAACTTCCCTGTGGCTGCATAAATGGGGTCTCCACTTTTTGAGTACTCCCTCATCACCTCCAAAGACCACAAGGCCAGTGCAGCGAGCGCTGACTCACACAGCCGAGAGGGCTGTGTAGGGGGAGGCTGGGATCGCCCAGTTAGGTTAGGGTGCAGTGATCTTCGGGACCCACTTCTTCCGAGACAAAGTGTCAGTCAAATGGGCCCTATCTTAAAGGTCACTTTCAGACGTCACAGCTGCCCTGATGGAGATGGCAGTGGCCGAGCTCTATGTCACCTGTGATGTCAGCTCAGGGAAGAGGGGCTTGGAGGGGGAAGTCAGGGCATTTGCCAAACAGCTAGCTGACAGTCAAAAAAATGATAGCCAATTAAGACATCCCCTTGGGCTGGGCAGTGGTGGTGCACGCCTTGTAATCCCAGCACTTGGGAGGCAGAGGCAGGTGGGTTTCTGAGTTCGAGGCCAGCCTGGTCTTACAGAGTGAGTTCCAGGACATCCAGGGCTACACAGAGAAACTCTGTCTTGAAAAACAATCAATCAATCAATCAATAAGTACATGAATAAATAAACAAAAATAAAAATATATCCCCTTGGGACAATAGTCTGAGACAGAAGAGTTCTTTTCCTCCCCACTTTTCTGAATATTTCAATTAAACAAATCATAGGCTTTAGGGCTGAGCAAGGTAGGTGAAGGGGAGGGAGAAGCAGAAGCCCACAGAGAGTTCAAGGGGTCACAGAGCAGGGAAGGGAATCTGTTGAAGCCAGTGGTTTTGACAGGATTTCTAAATGATCTGTAAAGGGAAAGACTAGGATTAATCATTTGGTTTGTATTAGAATTGGAGGTATCAGGGTGAACTGATGGTTGTCAGTAGGTAAAGATGTGAAGGCCTGTGCAGGTGTAGGTAGCACATGTGCACATTCGGGTGTATGCTCGCACGCACGCACGCACGCACGCACGCACGCACGCACGCACGCACTGCCCAGCTCATCCCCTGAGAGGACCACAGCAGTAGGATACAGGACACAGGTGTTGGGTTTCGCTTTGTTTCTGTGGTGCTGGGAATGGAACCCAGGGCCTCACACATGCTACCGAGCCTCTGTTTCTTGTTGTGCCTGTAGTAGTGCTGCTCTTGAATTCCTTGTTTAATTAATAAAGGGGTCTGTCTGTTAGACGACTCATGGACTGCCATGTGTCTGCAAGCCTAAGATTGTAGCCACCACCTGGCTGCAGTGATCGAGGGTACACTGGAATCATCCCTTCCGCCCTCTCCGAGGACAGCCCCTTAGAATCACTGTTTTGTAGGTAGATAGATTGAACATTCTGTACATTTTTAGTTCTTTAGTTCTCTTTAGTTAAGACACAGAATCCATTGTGCTGTTAGAGGATCAGGTCTCTGGGACCTAAGAGGCAGCTCAGCTGGTACTGCTGAGCAAGCAGGGGGTAAGGGTGGGGGTGGGAGGATGGGGAGTAGGGGGAAGGGAAGAGGGAGGGGGGAAGGACCAGAAATGACCCTACCACACACATGGACTGCTGCGTGTTGGCACTCATGCTCTCGACCCCAGCTCCGGGACCTGCTGGCCAGCTAGCCAACCTAGCTGATTCATGAGCTCTCGGTTCAGTGAGAGACCTCGTCTCAGGAAACAAGGTGGTTTCTAGAGAAGGACACCCCAGGCTGAAAACCCACACAGACAGACAGAAAAGACCTACAGAGTCTCTGCTTTCTGTTTCCCTTTGTAAACTTCATATATTGACTTTTATAAAGACTGAAAATAAATATATGAATAGATTGTGAAATATACCCCTCCAAACCTACTTAATTTCTTAAGATGTATGTATGTATGTATATGGATGTGTCTGTCTGTCTGTCTGTCTATCTATGTGCATGTACATGTATGCCTACCTGTGTGAGTTTATGTGCACCATATATATGTGGGAACCCTTGGAGGCCAGAGGAGAATGTTGGCTCCCCTGAGACTGGACAATTGTTACAGACAGTTGTGAGCTACCATGTTGGTTGTGAGAGCTGAACCCAGGTCTTCTGTAAGAGCATCGGGTACTCTTAACTGCTGAGTCATCTCTCCACCCCACACCCCTGCACCCCCATTTGTTGTTGCCAGTGTGAGGCTTTACGTGTGCACCCCCTCTCTAGATCCTTTCTGATAGCAGTGTGTCTAGGCTCTGGTCTGTGTTAGGGCACACCCTTTGCTACATTCTCTCTGATCGGGTGTCATGCTCTGCATTTGCTCCCTGGCCCTCAAGGATGCTCTGTCCACCTTCCTGTGTGCAGTGGCCGACCTTTGTGAACTGCATAATCACACTTTCTTGCCCTCTGGTTTCCATCTGGGATCATCTGGCAAAAGGCAGAACTGCAGATCCAAGCGTAAACAGGAGAGGTCAGACCTTTGTCCCCCCATGGCTGCTGGCCACCTCTTGGTGGAAGTTGTCCCATGTATCCCCCTGCTTCCATCCGGCACCAGCTTGTCTCCACCAGCTCGTTCACAGCTTTCTCTTCTCACCCTTTCAGAAGAGGAAAAGCAGCCTCCTGCCCTTGCTAGTCTCCCAACAGCTCTTTTAAACCCTACCCACACAGCTTACAGAATCCTGCCGTCTCACCTCCTCCGGGATCCTTCTGCGTGTGCAGCCTGCTTCCTGTCAAGGCCCAGCAGACACGCCTCAGAGGGTGTGTGGTTTCCTCGCTGTCTTAGGGTGAACTTAGTTTGCTGTGAACAAAAGCCATGACCAAGGCAACTCTTGTAAGGACGTTTAATTGGGGCTGGCTCACAGGCTCAGAGGTTCAGTCCAGTATCATCAAGGCTGGAGCACAGCAGTGTACTGGTGGTGCAGGAAGAGCTGAGACTTCTACATCTTCATCTGAAGGCAAACAGAAGACTGTTTTCAGGCAGCTAGGGCGAGGGTTTAAAGCCCATACCCACAGTGACACAACTATTCCAACAAGACCACACCTCCTAATAGTGCCACTCTGTGGGCCAAGCATATACAAATCATCATACTTGTTAATTGGGTATTTGAACTGTTGTTAATTTTATCTTTAAAATCTGTGTTGCTAATGGGCATTCCTGTACTGGTTCTAAATAGTATTTCTATGTGTACATGCCCTGGCACTCACATGGAGGTCAGAAGACAACTTGCAAAAGTCTGGTTCTTCTACCATGTAGATCTCTGGATTGAACTTGGGTGGTGAGGCTTAGCAAGGCCCTACCTGCTGAGCCTGTACAAGACCCCTCACTATTTGTTGCAGAGCTGAGTTAAGGTGTAAGAGCGTTGTAAATCCCAATTACAGAGGCTATACTGTGACTCATAACAGTTGTAATTCTGAAGTGTATACAGGGGAAAACAGATGCCTCCCAAGGATGCACTTGTCACACCCCATCCTGTTCCCTAGGAGCAGACAGCATAACCATTATGGCACTACTCAGGCCTTTATATGTATATGTCTAGCATTGAATAAACATGTGTATGTGTGTATAGATAAGCTCACACCTCTGTGTCTGTACATCTGTCAGAGGGGCTCAGAGCCATTGCCCCACTATGCTTGGTTTGTAGCATGTCAGTGTTCCTCTCTCTCTCTCTCTCTCTCTCTCTCTCTCTCTCTCTCTCTCTCTCTCTCTCTTTTGGCTTTTTGGATTTGGTTTTTTTGAGACAGAGTTTCTCTATGTAGCCCTGGCTGTCCTGGAACTCACTCTGTAGACCAGGCTGGCCTCAAGTCAGAAATCCGCCTGCCTCTGCCTCCCAAGTGCTGGGATTACAGGTGTGCGCCACCACTGCCCAGCTACTGTTTCTGTCTCCTAATACTTACAGCTTGGAGTTAGTTTTGATACAAGAGAAGGTAAATTTTCATCAGTGATATGGTGACACATAACTTTGGTCTTCAGCTCTGCCTTCTGACCGTATAACTCCTAAGGTCTTTAGAATATCTGACATGATGTCTTGGGGTGTGCTAATAGCTTGACTGACAGCTGGCTGCTGCCATGTGGCCTCAGGAGGGGGTCTGGTTATCTTAGTTACTTAGTTTCTGTTGCTGTGATAAAAACACCATGACCAAGGCACCTTATAAAAGAAAGCCTTCAGTGTGTAGCCCACAGACAATTTCCTAGGGTTAGAGTCCATGGCGTCACGCCAGGAAGCATGATGTCAGGCAGGCAGGCATGTCTCTGGAGCAGTAACTGAGAGCTTACACCTTGAGTCACAACGACAAAGTAGAGAGGGACACTGGGAATGACTTTAGTCTTTTGAAACCTCAAAGCTCACTTCCAGTGATACACTGCCTTTAATGAGGCCACATCTCCTAATCCTTCCTGAACAGTTCCACCAGCTGTGGATCACATACTCAAACACAGGAGGCCGTGGGGACCATTCTCATGCAAACCGCACTTTTCCAGAAGAGACTGAGGTGGGCGTGAGGGATTGGGACCCTTACCTCACTCACAGCCTTTTCTGGTAGCTTATACAATAGCGTGCCAGTGGCTGTTGTATAATCACTTCCATGAAACAACGTTTCCGCAAACCGTAAAGAGACGGAGTTATCAAGTGAAGATCTGAGGGTGCCAGCGCAGCGGCCATCCTTTCCTCCGTGTTGCCTGACATGACTCTTCATCTCTGTCCTTTGTAACATCTTACGTTAAACTGTAAACCATTAGTGTTTCTTTGGGATTTGTGAGCTAGTCCATCAAATTAGTGGACCCTAGGCAGGCAGTCTAGACAATCCTGATTGTAGGCCCTGGGTCAAAAGTACTGGGCAGTCCGGCCGGAGCCTGTGATTGGCATCTGGTGTGGGTCTGTGGGACGGTACTCTCAGCCTCTGGGATCAGATGCTGTCTCCAGGTAAATGTTACCAGAGTAGAGTTGGAGGAGAGGACCCCACTGCATACACTGCTGCGCCATGAAGCCCTCACCTGCTGTTGGAAGTGTGGTGAAGAAAGGCAAAGCTACACTTTGCCCACACCTCATACAGGTTCAGTTTATCTCTTTATTTTTCATTTAAAAAGTGAAAAAATAGGGTGGGGCGTGGAGATGCATGCCTTTAATTCTAGTACTTGGGAGGCAGAGGCAGTCAGAACTCTCTCAGTTCGAGGCCAGCCTGGTCTAAAGAGGGAGTTCTAAGAGAGCCAGGACTACACAGAGAAGCCCTGTCTCAAACAAAACAAACCAACCAAAACAAACAAAAATTCAGACAAATGTCATATGCTTTCTTTCAACTGTGACTTCTAGACTTTATATGAAAACATAAAAATCACATCTGTATGTGCAACCTGAAAATAGAAGTGAAACTGTGGAAGACATAAAGGACTGAGCAGAGGCAGAAGCAAAATGGAGTCAGAACAGAGCGCGCAGGGCTACAAGGGGGATATGGTCAAGGTACAGCATATGCATGCATAGAAACAGAATCAAGAGGGGCGACTGGTAACTCGGCCACTAAGACACTGAGCTTCGGCCCCAGGCACTGTGGAGAGCAAGTCAGGGGTGCTCACTTGTTATCCCAGACAGAGCCTGGCGAGAAATGACTGGCCTCGTCAGCCTGCCGGCCTAGGCTGTCGAGCAGGCGCCAGGCCAGTGAGAGGCCAGAGTGGGTGCTTCCTGAGGAATGACACTCGAGGTCACACTCCAGCTTCACGTGCATATGTAATCACATGCATATGCACTGTACGTATATGAACAAGCATGCATGTAAACACATGAAAGTCACCTTTTCTTAGGTTCTTTTGAGGAACAAACTCAGATAACTTAGAACGAAGTGCAAAAAATTAATTACAGATTCTGACCAGAATTAAAC
This sequence comes from Apodemus sylvaticus, assembly GCF_947179515.1. Classification (NCBI taxonomy): domain Eukaryota; kingdom Metazoa; phylum Chordata; class Mammalia; order Rodentia; family Muridae; genus Apodemus; species Apodemus sylvaticus. The sequence continues at coordinate 132,905,166 of NC_067474.1, read as the reverse complement.
CAATTTTGTAGGGAGGTGATATAGTTCCCATATTGATATTCTCACTTAAAAACTTGTTATAGTTTGCGCATCTGGGGCCCCACACAAGCACGAGGAACCGAACCGTGCGGAATTCCCAGCACCTGTGCCAGAAGCAAACTCCTCCCAACTCTGAGGGTGGGGGTGGGGGTGGGGGTGGGGCTTGATGGGCAGACGGTCCAGCTAATCAGTAGCTGCAGGTTCAGTGAGTGTTCCACCTTTGTCCTCTGTGTCCACATGCGCCTCTCTCCATGTGCATACACACTCATGAGGAACATACTACGTTAATTCTTTTGTTGGCTGTGTTCTGTGGTGAAGAAAGCCTTCTCCATTTCTGAATTCATTTTTAAGTACTTTACAGATTTTGTTGCCATGATGAATGGAATTCTTTTCATCTTACATTTTCCTTTTTAACAATATTTTATTTTGTGTGCATTGGTATGAGGGTGTCAGATGCCTAGGAGCGGAGTTACAGACAGTTGTGAGCTGCCATGTGTGTGTGCTGGGAATTGAACCCAAGTCCTTTGGAAGAATAGGCAGTGCTCTTAACTGCTGAGCTGACTCTTCAGTGAATCATCTTACATTTTCTGATTGTATATTTTTGGCATGCTTTTAAAGAGGCTCTTAACTTTTCTGTAAATTAATCTTATAATTACCTACTTTATTGAATTTTCCGTGTGCTCTACTGTCTTCCTCAGTAAGACTGTAAGGGAATTCCCCCAGTTGTAAGGGAGAAGCTTTCCTAAGGGGGACATTCCATCATCTGCAGATTGCAACTCTTTATCACCTTGTTATTAATACATTTTTATTACACTTATTTCAATACTGTGTATGTTGGGCTGGATGGGTGTGCCCTAGTGCACGTGCGAAGGTCAGAGGACAGCTTACGAGAGTTGCTTCTCTCTTACCACGTGGATCCCGAACTCTGGTCTTCAAGCTCAGGAGCAAGCTCCTTTATCCTCGGAGACATCCCACTGACCCATTATTAATATTTATACAAATTAACATTTATACCAAATATGTTACTTGGTAACTGGGTTAAGTGATTGGGACTGGGGGCGGGGTCTGACCCAGGGAAGTCTTCTTGGACCATGGATACAATCAAGATTGTATCAAAGGGTGTACAGAAGGTAGCAAAGTGGGTGGAAAGTGGGTTCCAGACAGGCCTGGGACGGGGAATGAGGTGGTGTTCAGAGGATGCCCAGTGCACATGGTACTGATGAGACCCAGAGAAGCGGGGCAGCCTGAAAGGTAGCAGGGAGGGCCTCACCCTATAAAGCAGAACTTAGAATGGGACAGGAGATCTGTTAGCAGAGTGGTTCCCCAAGATGCCTGCCCCCTGATTGCTGGAGCCAGTGAATATTACCTCACTTGACAAAGGATCTTTCTAGATCTAATGAAGATTACGACCCTTTAAAGAAGGCGGTTAGCCTGGATCGTGTAGACAGGCCCAGTACAGTCACAGGAGCCCTGAAACGCGAAGGGATTTTTCCAGCTGAAAACTGAAGCAAGCTGCTACAGAAGTGCAAACTGGAGAATGATAGAGGCCTAGCCTGCAGGATGGGGGGCCGTGTAGAAAGCTGGAGAATGATGGAGGCCTAGCCTGCAAGTCTGGGGGGCGGGGGGCGTGTAGAAAGCTAGAGAAAGACTGCAGGAACAATGTCTGGTCCTTCCTACCAGGGAAGGGAGCCAGCTGCAGGGGGGAGACTCGGGCAGCATCTGGAGTGAGCATGGACTCAGGTGGTTCTTGGGAGTTTCTGGGCAGGGCACAGCCTGCGATGTACCACGGGCCTAGCAGAGCTATTCCATAGTGGGGGTGCTGGCGTCCAGGACTCTGAGATAATAAATGTGGCTTACTGTAAACTGTGTAGTCTGACCCTACCTTGTTTTAGCAACAGAAGACAATGAATCCAAATGGGTTTGAGTGTGGAAGTAACATTTTCAGATCTTACATTAGAAATGACTATGAGCCAGGAGTGGTGGCACGTGCTTGAAGCCTCAGCCGGCACCTGGAAGCTGAGACAGAGGGATTATAGCTTTGGGGCCAGTCTGGGCTACACAGGCCAAGTTCCAGGTCAGCCTAGGTCTAGGTGTTAGAGACCCTGTCTTGAAAGTTTGAAACAAAACCTAACAGTGGTGCTGTGTCAAATGGATGCAGAGAACATAAGCCGATTTGTCCAAACACAGTGACAGTGTGACTGGGGCAGTGACGGTGGGAAGGCATGCGAGGGAGGGGTTACTTGAGGTCTGGAGAGAGAGGGATTAGCACTGCTTACTGCTCCTGAAGAGGGCTGGACTTTGGTTCCTAGCTCTCAAGTACCCATAACTCCAGCTCTGGGGGATCTGAGGTCCTCTTCTGGACTCTGGAGACACCGGCACATACATGTGCACATATCCCACCATACATGCAAGTGTACACATAATTTTAAAAGGGCTAGAGAGGTGGCTTAGTGGTTACGAATGTGTATTGCTTTTTTGGAGGATCCTGAGTTCCCAGCACCTATGCTGGGCAGCTCACAACTGCCTGCAGCTCCAGTTAACAGAGGGTCTGACGCCCTCTGCTGGCCTCCCCGGCACCTGGTTGCATGTAGTGAACATGCAGGCATGGGGTACACCCATGAATAAACATAGATAAGTCTTTTTTTTTTTTTTTTAAGAAATCAAAAGGCTGGAGAGTTGGCTGGTCATTAAGAACACTTGCTGATCTTGCAGAGGACCCGGGTTCAGTTCCCAAGATCCACATGGCAGCTCCCAACCATCTGTGCCTCCAGTTCCGGGGAATCTGATGCCCTCATCTGGCCTCTGCTGGCACCAAGGACACGCATGGTGCACACACATTCACACATGCAGATAAAACACTCGATACTCATGAAATAAAAATACATTTTTGCAAAAATTATTTGAGAGTTTATAATTGCCAGAAATCTGCCGTTGACATGAACAAGGGCATGTGTGACTGGAAGCCTTCCCTTGAGACAGGTGCCCTGCCGGGACTCAGTGATCGTCACACATTTGGAACCTGTCTTTAGAGTTTCTTCACTACGTGGAGGACGACGCTTAATATCTTAATGGCCTTTTCTGTTTGTTTTTAGGTCATGTAGGAAATTGTGAGTCATGCGAAGATGGGACTCTTGGTATTCGTGCGCAATCTGCTGCTAGCCCTCTGCCTCTTTCTGGTCCTGGGATTTTTGTATTATTCTGCCTGGAAGCTGCACTTACTCCAATGGGAAGACTCCAGTAAGTATGGCCACTGTAGTGCACCCCAAGCCTGTAGCTTTACCATGTAGCTGCAATTCCTGCGGGACGCAGGCCTCTCCCACTGTTCTGGTTGCTGGGGCTGAGAACTTTGATGCTTCCCCTCCTGCAGCCCTTTAAATCTGCATGCCATGACACATCTCAGCTTCCTTGAGGAGCAGTGAGCATGTGCCGTTCTTCACTTCAAACCTCGGACTGTGCCTGCATTTCTAGTTTCTGAAGGCTCTCGCCTTTTTTATTAGTAAAGTGTGCCAACCCTTACTTCTCTCTTACTGCCTTGGGTTAGTTGTTGAAGCTGGTTGGTTTTCCTGCCCCAGGAATTTCATCTTTACCTTTTCTTTGTATTTTCAGTTTGGTATTGTTTTTGTTTTATTTTCCCCTGAGGAAACGTTGTCGCCTTCACCTTTGCAGCCCTTTGGTTTTGAACTCATACCTGAGTAGAGTACCAGTGACCAGTAACTCCCAACCCCTTCCTTCCATGTGAGCCTCTGGTCTCAGGTGTGACATGGTATCTCCCCTGTGGCCCCTCTGTGCTGGCTTCTGTTCCACAATGTCCTCTGAGTCACAGGCATGCAGTTGATGGGATGGTGTTACTTGACACTTGTCATTGTACACTCTGTTCTTGGCTATAGCTTGAAGCATCACAGAGGGCTGTGAAGAACCTCACGGCTCTTCCTTGGCTGTTTTGTTTAACCTTAGCCTGCTGTAGGGAACACTGCGTTGCTGAGTCTAATTCTCACTGATGTATGAATCAAGGCCAGTTGTATCTCTCTGGACAGCTCCTGGGCTTCAGTGTATAACGGTCTAGAGGGTAAGGTCAGTCTCTGGGCTGAGGGTAAGCTGAGGTGAGGAGCAGCTGGCGACTGCTCGCGCTACACTGAGGCCCGAACAGACAGCTGTTGCTGTGAAGAAGATCGGGTGTTTCTCACATAGTCTGAACTATGTGCATATTTTAAGCTGAAATTTAAAATACCGTGTTAAATCTTTATTGCTTTGTATAGAATGTTTGTGCCTCTTAAATGTTCAGCTTGGACTGGAGCTGGCACTGGGGCTGGGGCCGGGGCTGGGGCGAGGCTGGGGCGGGGCTCAGTTGGTAGAGTACTTACCTAGCATATACAAAGCCCAAAACCAAATACAACTGAGCGCTCTGGAGGACCCATAAAGTCAGGCAGGCAGGCAGGCAGTAGAGACATTTCACTTCATCTAATTTAATTCTTAATACTGGTCTGTGAAGATGTCATTAATCTCCATTTCTCATTTGGACAAACTCCAGCATTTAATTAATCTACCAGGGTCACACAGTTGAGCTGGAGTTGAACTCTGATTTTTCTATCTTTAAAACCCATTTCATGTGTAAAACCATTAACAAATACTGAAGAGAGAATTTAGCTCTGTATTCTACTTGATAAAAAGAAAAAGGATTCTCAGAAAGGGAGTGAAGAATGAAGGCAAGAATAAGAGGGAAGGAAAGAGAGGAGAAAAACCTCGGAAAAAATCTGGGCACCCAGCCATCCCAGAACTTGGGAGGCAGAGGCAAGAGGATCTTTGTGAGTTCAGGCTAGCCTGGTCTACGTAGAGAGATCCAGGTCAGCCAGAGCAACACAGTAGTCCCTGACACAGAAGAACAAACATAAAGTAAAAAACCCAAATCTTAAAAAAAAAAAAGTTATTACAAACAAAAAATAGCATAGAAACTGCATGTTGCGGCACACACGTGCAAAGCCAGCAACTGACCCGGGGCTCTCTGGCTCCACGCCAGGGCGCTATTTCACAGCAGAGAAGCTGAGCCTGGCGGCCCAGGTCCGTAATCACAGCTACTCAGGAGGCTGACACAGAAAGACCAAAAAGCGCAAGATCTATGTAGGCTCCACTGGGGGTTCAAGGCCATCCTGGGCTCCACAGGGGGTTCAAGACCATCCTGGGCTACATAGTGAGTTCAAAGGCAGCCTGGGCACTTCACTGTGGTCTTGTCTCAAAAATGTAAAATCTCTCTCTCTTTCTTTCTCTCTCAGAACATGGCTATTGGTAAAGTTGTGGCCTACCATGCAACCCTCAGTACAGTCCCCAGTACTGCACACACACCCACATACTCACATACATACACACACATTCACATACATGCATACATACATACACATATACATATATGCATATATATGCATATACTCACATGTACACATACATATATTAACAAATATATACAAACACTCACATATAATATACTCACATAGATACATGTGCACATATACATATACTAAGATATATATAATCACATACATATATGCACCCATATACACACTCAAGTATACTAACAAACTTCTATATACACCCTCATACACATATACAAACACACACATATATGTACACTCATATATACACATACATATTCACACACATACATTAATGCACATATACCTGTACACACTTAGACATACATGTACAAATACATGCATTTACACACACATACTGACATACACATTTACACAGATAAACATGACACACAGACATATACATGCGTACTCCCATGCTCACACACATACATATAACACACACATACTTGTATATACACTCTCATGCACATACACACATTCACAAACACACATGTATATATACACTCACACACACTTACATTCACATGCACACATGAACTGTAGAATTATATTTATAATGTGATGGGAACACACACATCTGTCCTTTGCACAGCTATTTTTGTAAATTAGTAAGCACACCAGTGTAGTCCTCGGGGTTAGGAAGCTTCAGGCATCTTTCCATTTCATTCTTTCCAAGTGGGGATGAAGTGCTCGTGCTTCTCTCTGCCCTGGTTGCTTATCTGGGTCACCATTCTGGCTAAGAGGTGGGCGTCTCTTCCCAGAAATGATTCCAATGTCCTGTCCCATGAAAACTATGCATGTTAATTTAAAATTCTGTTATTCCTTATTAGTAAAATGAATCTTGCAGTATTTCTGTCTGCATGCTAAGATCCTTAAATATTTTTGCCACTGTGTTTAGCAATTATAGTAAGTCCCTTCAGTTTCCTATTTGTGAGCAATTGTAACCAGAAGGGCCCTAGAAATCATGCTGCTGATCTCATTGCTACTGAAAATCTTGTGGAGCAAATTATTTGGAAACTGAGTCTGATATTTAAAAAGGACAGGCTGAGCCAAGCTAATAGACACAGGACATATTAACATATTAACTCTTAGCTCTCTCTCTTAAAAACAAAATGGAGGGACTGGAGAGATGGTTCCGTGGTTAAGAATGTATACTGATCTTCCAAAGGACCTGAGTTCATTTCTCAGCATCCACACTCGGTGGCTTACACCTACCTGTAATTCCAGCTCTAGAGGATCCGACACCCTCTGGCTTCTGCAATTACCCCTACACACATGCACATAAACACCCACACATAGATAAATAAGAAATCTTTTCAGGAAGTGGTGTGGAGCGCGGCGGCATTTGGCTTAGACAGCAGTTCTCAACCTTCCTGACCCTGTGACCCTTTAATGTAGTTCCTTGTGTTGTGGTGACCCCCAACCATAAAATTATTTTTGTTACTGCTTCACAACTATAGTTTTCTACTGTTATGAATCATAATGTAAATATCTGCTATGCAGGGTATCTGCTGCACAGCCCATCGGAGGTTGTGACTCAAAGGCTGAGAACCACTGGCTTAGACCTTCCGCTCCCTACGGTGACAGCGTAGCCAGTGTCAGAAGCAGCTTTAGCTCCACAAAGAATTGTTCACACAGACAAGATTGACTGTCAAACAAGGGGAAGGGGCGTAGATTTCAGCACCTGTGAAGGAAAACCCCGGGGGAACTCCAGCTTCCCAGCCTCCTGCTAGGGCACCGCTGTTCAGAGGTCAGTGTGGGACGGGCTGTGCTGGTTTCTGCTAGTCAGAGACCCGGAGCAGCATTCAGGGCATTTGAAACTATGAGAATCAGGGAGTCCGAGCTGTCACACGCAGTGCAGAAATATCGAGGCTTCCTGTCTAGTGCTCTGCCCTGGTATGACATAGAAGAGCTGGCAGTGCAGGCATGATGGGGAGGCTGGGACATCAGAGTCCCCACGCTGCAGTGGAAAACTCTCAGCACCCGGTAAGCAGCCGAGCCATTGAAAGGCCTTAGGTGCCTTAGATGACAGTGTCTCACCCAAGAGCGGGACGTACTATGGGCCCACTCACAAGACCCACAGAACTCCTAGCAGGACAGTGTTTGAAAACAACTTGTAAGGAGTTACAAATATGTGTGTATTTTTTAGTAACTATTTACTCCTGAGGAATGAAAACTGTCTGCAAAAAGATTTGGAAGTAAATGTCTGCCAAATTTATTCACAATAGGTACTGAAAACACCTTCAAAACCTGTTAGTGATGAGGCGCACTCGTGCTCTTGGGATGAGGGAGCACTCCGTGCTCTTAGTAACAGGGGAGCACTCTGTGCTCTTAGTGATGAGGGAGCTCTCTGTGCCATAGCGCACAGTAGAATATCACTAAGCAGTGAATAGGGAGCAAACTCCTGTTACCCGAGACAACGTGGGTGATCCCGTAGTCATGTGCTAGGTAGGAGAGAATACAAATCACGTGATCCCATTTAGATTAAGTTCTAGAAAGGGTTAAACTAGTCCTCAGCTATAGAGATTACATCGGTGGTTGATCTACACAGAGGACTGTGGGAGCCTGAAGGGTTTTCTAGGATGATGAAATACTGAAATTCTTGTTTCAGGTCATGCCCTCAAAAGTGTAGGTATTTGCCAGAAGTCAGAAGACCTGTCTACTTAAATTTAAATTTTATTTTTCTGCATTTAAAAAATAAGTATGTTTCATTAAAATCTTTATTTTAAAATAAAAATTTAGGGCTGGCAACATGTTTCAGGGAGAAAAGGCGCTTGCTGCCCAGCCTGGTGGCCTGAGTTTGATCCCCAGCGCTTATGAGGTGGAAGGAGGAACACACTCCTACAGTTTGTCCTCTGACTTCCATGTGTGCGCTGCAGCAAGCTTGGACGTGGACACACACACACACACACACACAATGAGCAAATGTAATTCTTTTTAAAAGATTTATTAATATTATTATTTTATATGTATGAGCATTTTTTCTGCATGTATGTAAAGGTTCTTCCTGAATGCCTGTTGTTCACGGAGGTCAGAAGAGGGCATCAGATGTCCTGGTACTGCCCTTACAGACGGTTGCGAGCCGCCATGTGGGTGCTGGGAATGACCCCCAATCCTCCGTAAGAGCAGCAAGTGCTCTTGATCGCCAATCTCTAGACCCATTTATTTTTAAACTGAAAGAAAAAGAAAGTAAAGCGAGGGAAGGTTACCCTTCTAGCCTTCAGATCTCTTCCAGAGCCACCATTAGGCACAGGAAGAGGTTGGTGGGTCTGCTCCCCGCAGGACACAGCGTGAGAGACAGGAGTGCTTTTCAGACAGTCGCCTGATTTAGTCAGAAGAAGTCAGGTGAAGTCCTTCTCATATATTGCACACAACTCAATCAAAGTTATAAAGAATATAATATTCCTGGTCGCAGAGGTGCATGCCTTTAATCCTAGCACTTGGGAGGCAGAGGCAGGTGGATCTCTGTGGGTTCAAGCCCAGCCTGGTCTGCAGGGTGAGAAGCCCTGTCTTGGAGGAGGAAAAAAAAAAGAGGGTGTCAGATCCCCTGGAACTAGAGTTGTAGATGGTGTAAGCTGCCTTGTGGGTGCTGGGAATCAGACCTGAGGGTTCCCCCCCACCCCCCGCCCCGTAAGAGCAGCAAGTGCTCCAAACCATCTTTCCAGCCCTTGTAGGCACAGTTTAAACACACACACTGTTTAATCAGGTTTTACTTGGCAAAAAAGCTAGCAGCCGTCTTACTTCCTAAAGAAATGGAATAACACCCTAAGATAGATGCACCAGTGTCTACCCACATTGTTTACAAAGATGAAAGCAACTGAAAATACGGGTGGACACAGAGATGGCTGTCAGCACTGCCTCGTAGCCTGTGCCTCGATTCCACCAGCCACATGGCGGAATACTCAGAAAAAAGTGGTAGTTGTCCTGAACATGTGAACATGCAGTTATTTATTTTTACTTTGACCTTTTTTTGTTTGTTTGTTTGTTTTGAGACAGGGTTTTTCTGTAGCCCTGGCTGTCCTGTCCTTGTTTTATTTTTTTAATTTTTGTGTATTTGTGTGTTTATGTATTTATGTGCGTGGGCATATGCATATGTGTATATGTATATGTATTGAGTCAGGATTTCATTACACAGTCTTGGCTAAATTACATTAACTAGTCTGGCCTTTAACCTGTAGAAATAGGCCTACCTTTATCCCTCAAGTGTTGGGATTAAGGGTGTGTGCCCTGCTTTTTGTCCTTTTGTAACTGTTCCTAAGCAATTCAGCAGACTTCCAAGCACTCCTTCATATGGCCTTGGGTGGTTGTGATACAGGCCCACTGGAGAGGGTGTGCTGGAGAAGGGTGCGCTGGAGAGGGTGCACTGGAGAAGGTGCGCTGGAGAGGGTGTACTGGGGAGAGTGCACTGGAGAGGATGTATGTGCGCTGGAGCGGGTGCACTGGGGAGAGTGCACTGGAGAGGGTGCACTGGGGAGAGTGCACTGGAGAAGGTGCGCTGGAGAGGGTGCGCTGGGGAGAGTGCACTGGAGAGGGTGCACTGGGGAGAGTGCACTGGAGAGGGTGCACTGGGGAAAGTGCGCTGGAGAGGATGTGTGTGCGCTGGAGAGGGTGCACTGGGGAGAGTGCACTGGAGGGTGTGTTGGAGAGGATGTGGGTGCACTTTTAGGGTGCGTTGGAGAGGTTGTGGGTGCACTGGAGAGGGTACACTGGAAAGAGTGCACAGGGAATGGCAGAATATGTCCAGGCTTCATGCAGAAAACTCACACAGGAGGCCTAGAGCACCTTTGGAGTTTGGTTTTGGGAAGGAGGCCTGTAGCTCCTTTAGTGTGCTTGTAATGGTGTCTCCACTGGAGGGACACACTAGAGCCATTGAAGCAGGTAAGGTGAACATACATACCGAGATGAAGAGCATTACTAGAGATGTCTAGCCGGGCGGTGGTGTTGCACACCTGTAATCCCAGCACTTGGGAGTCAGAGGCAGGTGGATTTCTGAGTTCGAGGCCAACCTGGTCTACAAAGTGAGTTCCAGGACAGCCAGGGCTACACAGAGAAACCCTGTCATGAAAAACAAATCCGAAAAATAAAAACTAAATCCAAAAACCAAAAAAAAGAAAAGATGTCTATACACACGTGCACTGCAGTGCGCACCAGCACACATGCGCACATAAGGGCACGGAGTGTAAATCAGCAGCAGGAAGCATTATTGGCAGGGTGGTCCTCACGCTCTGCTTGCCCGAGCTTTGGCATAAAAACATGGATTTGTGGTGTTGTTCTTCTCTCTTGCCTCTCATGGCCTGGCAGCCCTTTGAAAAAGTTTTAAAAAGAAACATACGCATAAGCATGTGTACCTGAGCGTGTATGTATGTGCATGGCATGCACACATCAGTTACAGATAGTCGTGAGTTCCTGTGG